>NC_030432.2:2320894-2323394 GCF_001660625.3 Ictalurus punctatus
TTCCCAAAGACAACCTCTGGATATGACGCTGAGCACGTGCACTCAACTTCTTTGGTTGATCATGGCGAGGCCTGTTCTGAGTGGAACCTGTCCTGTTAAACCGCTGTATGGTCTTGGCCACCGTGCTGCAGCTCAGTGTCAGGGTCTCGGCAATCTTCTTATAGCCTAGGCCATCTTTATGTAGAGCAACAATTCTTTTTTTCAGATCCTCAGAGAGTTCTTTGCCATAAGGTGCCATGTTGAACTTCTTGTGACCAGTATGAGGGAGTGTGAGAGCAATGACACCAAATTTAACACACCTGCTCCCCATTCACACCTGAGACCTTGTAACACTAACAAGTCACATGACACCGGGGAGGGAAAATGGCTAATTAAGCCCAATTTGGTCATTTTCACTTAGGGGTGTACTCACTTTTGTTGCCAGCGGTTTAGACATTAATGTCTGTGTGTTGAATTATTTTGAGGGGACAGCAAATTTACACTGTTACACAAGCTGTACACTCACTACTTTACATTGTAGCAAAGTGTCATTTCTTCAGTGTTGTCACATGAAAAGATATCATCAAATATTTACAAAAATGTGAGGGGTGTACTCACTTTGTGAGATACTGTATATATGTAATCAACATTTTATAATTGCATCGTGTGTGTTATGAACGTTAGACATCTCCATCCTGCACTCCTTCTTGGCACCTTTATACATTTATCTATTTAGATATTTATTTACTTGTTGGCAGACGTTAGCGCACCACCTACACATCCTTCCATTTAGGAGTCTTCTCCTTCCTAATTCCATCCCACACATATAGCGGTACGGAAATATCCCAATCCTGCCAACACGACTAACCAAAAATACAACTTGTGATGTCTGAGTGCCAGTGTGAGGTTTTAATGTTAATAATAAATTCACTTCCAATTTCCAAAAGGACCAGAATTCAAGTTAAAAGTGCCTGCATCTTTACTTAAATAATATTGATAATAATGAAAATTTGACACACACATTATAACTTCTAAATACACACCAGTAGCCTGTTCGAAGTGGCGAGTGATGCATTGTGGGTATTCTGTAAGAGCTAGGGTTCATTATTTGGAAGCTGTGGATATTTGTAGTCATCAGTATCGGTAACGGTATCAGTGCTCTGCCTTATACAGTATAAAGGATTATAATAAGAGCAAAGTTTATTGGATGGAGTTGGACCTGATATTGCTCCTCCTATCACCAGTTAGAGCCAACTCAGTGTGTTTAGTGTGTTTAGTGTGTTGTTTTGTGTTGTTCAGTGTTGTATGGGTTAGGGTTAGGCTTATAGGAGGAATTGGATCAGGTCCAACTCCACCCCCTGGAATTTTGGTTGTGCACAGAGAGCGATCTCTATCTATATCTATCTATCTATATCTCTCTATCTGTGTCTATCTATATCTGTCTATCTCTGTCTATCGATCTATATCTATCTATCTATGTCTATCTATATCTATCTATCTATGTCTATCTATATCTATCTATCTATGTCTATCTGTGTCTATCTATCTATGTCTATCTGTGTTTATCTATATCCATCTATCTCTATCTATCTATGTCTATCTGTGTCTATCTATATCTGTCTATCTCTGTCTATCTATCTATATCTATCTATCTATATCTCTCTATCTATGTCTATCTATATCTGTCTATCTCTGTCTATCTCTCTATCTATCTATGTCTATCTATCTATATCTATATATGTCTATTTATATCTATCTATCTCTGTCTATCTATGTCTATTTATCTCTATCTATTTATGTCTATATCTATATGTCTATTTATATCTATCTATCTATCTATCTATTTATGTCTATATCTATCTATTTATGTCTATATCTATCTATCTATGTCTATTTATAGCTATCTATCTATATCTATGTCTATTTATCTCTATCTATTTGTCTATATCTATACATGTCTATTTATTGATATCTATCTATCTATAGATATCTATGTCTATTTATGTCTATATCTATCTATGTCTATTTATAGCTATCTATGTCTATTTATTTATCTATCTATCTATCTATCTATCTATCTATCGTAGATAGATAGATGTATAGATGGATAGATAGATGGATAGATTTGTAGATACATGGATAGGCTTGCATGCCAGCGTGCTCTCCTTACATTAAGTTAGTCACTTTTCATGTACTGTGTCAAGTGGACCTCTAAATCGCGAGAAACAAAAGTCAGAACTGCAAGATATAAACTCAAAATTGCGAGAAATTAAGCTAGAATTGTGTTAATTGAACTTGCAATTGTGAGAAAAAATGTCAGAATTGTGAGATGTTAACTCTAAATTGCGAGATATACGGTTGCAGTTGTGAGAAATAAAGTCGCAATTAGCTGTAAACGGGCCTCTATACAATATGGAACCGCTAATTATCTGGTTCAATCGCCGCTAGTTACAGAATACGCTACAGTAGCACAAAAAAAGATAACGTTTTCCTCTGCTCTCAGCTTTTGCTAATTCGTCTG
>NC_030432.2:2325894-2373394 GCF_001660625.3 Ictalurus punctatus
ATATATATATATATATATATATATATATATATATATATTTTCTTGCGGGGAAGCGTTGCTATATCACACACACACAGGTATTCATATCATTATGGGGACAGTTGGTCCTCATAAACATCTGTTTAAACAGCACTAACACACACAGTTAAACACTGACATGGTATTACCCAAACAAGTCTTTGGAGATCGTTGGTCTTTATAAATGGCGAAATACCTACACCCACCCACACACACCCACCCAGCCACACATTGCCATGTTGGGACTTGGGACATGTGATCTTTATAGGTAGCTTGATGTGAAAACATGACAATCTGCTTCTCTCTCTCTCTCTCTCTCTCTCTCTCTCTCTCTCTCTCTCTCTCTCTCTCACACACACATACACACACAGCAATCACCGATATTCAACATCCTATATCACATTAAGTTTAATGTGTTGATTATAGTGTGTGTGTGTGTGTGTGTGTGTGTGTGTGAGTGAGAGAGAGAGAGAGTAAGGGATAAATGTATAAGGAATGGTGGTCATTAATCTGCATTTGTCCTTGAGAAGGTGAAGCAGCCTTCTGTCCTTCTGCTGGCCGTTTACAATGCCAACAGCACACACACACACACACACACACACACACACACACACACACACACACACAGTACATTGAATACTACCTATACATGAAATCTACATATGTACATATCTATACTAAAACAGTCACATAATCTATACATTCCGAACACGCACACACCATTATCTACACACACACACACACAGATATTTACACACACACACACACACACACACACACACGGGTTGTCTACATAATTATGCAAAAAATCTTATAGTCTCATGTCCTGGGTAGTCCTGGTTCTATCTAGATACACACACACACATACACACTCTCTCTCTCTCTCTCTCTGTGATGATGCGTTTCTCGGTTATTCCCCTGAGCTCCAGACTCCCACACTCTAATGTTCAGTTGATGTGATTAGACTTAGCATCATTTTCACCCACTAGCACTCACACAGTGCTACTGCAATGCTTGCGTACGCACACACACACACACACACACACACACACACACACACACACACACACACACACACACACAGAGCTCCAGACATCTAGTATTCTTAAATACAGCCAGTTTCACACCTTCATGTGTAGAAAAATACAATTGTGTTGGGGTTTTTTTGGAATAAGAAAACAGAAACCCGTAAGCGATATTCTGTGATACGCAGTAATTACACACAGAGACATGTTATTGTTAAAGTTACACCAACTCAGAACGACTAGATATGTGCGAGATGTGTTTTTGGGACACAGTGAGATGATGCCATTCGGTCTATTGTATTACTGCAGCAACTCCAAAATTCAAGTTAGCTAGTTACTTAAATTAGCCGGCTAACTTACGACCGGCTTTGTAGACTAGATCTAACCAGCTGTCGTAAACAGGACAGAACACACAGGATGGTATGAAGAAGCGAGAAGTGAAGCCAGGGCTGATTTTCTTTCTAGCCATGACTGTAGCTTCACGCAGCCCTAAACTAAGAGTTGTTGAGTTACTGATAGATTTCAACCCTTTTCATCTAACAACATGACTAGCCGTCACCATACACTGTAAACGTGTATAAGAAACGACTGTAAGTAACTATAAGTAAGTTTGAAATTTCCGATGTATCGGCCGATAAAGGCTATTTTTCACGCTATGCGCCGATAGTTTAAAAACATCCGATGATCAGGGCCGATTATATCCTATCAATCAAAAGAGGGCGGGAAAACAGATTTCGTGCTGTGTGTAAAGATGTCGTCTCTTCTGTGGAATGAAGACAAAATATATTCGTAGAGTAGTATATTTCATATCCAGTTAGTATTAATATATAAAAAGTTGATATTATATATGATCAGTTTGATGTTAATGATGAAGAGGAAATGCTTTTGTTAGTGGAGAGTGAATGTGAGACTAACGGGAGGTTTTTTTTTTACAATTCAGTCAATGTTATTATGAATTAATAACATTCAATAAATTAAAACTTTAATCTTCAGAATTGAGTTCATGTGTTAATGTTAATTAGAGTCATGTGTTAATGTTGATGAGACCAGTTACTGTGAAACAACTTGTTGAAATAGAGAGAATAAAGTTTTTATTTGCGTTTCCTTCAGAAATGTGGAATTAATTATTATTCATTTATAAGAAGGCATAAAAGGCAGGACTATCGGTTATCAGTATCGGCCGATATATACTCTGAATAATTGATATCGGCTGAGAAGTTTAGCATCGGTGCATCTCTAATATTAACTAATTATAATGTGCAACACTGTCTCCATCGACTCATTTATATCTAGCCAGAGTTTATATACCTACATTTTTGCAGTGATTTCATTGCGTCACGTTACAAAGTTGAATTTCAGAAGCAAGCGCAGATTGTCAAACATTTAATAACCAGTAAACACAAACAAAGGACTCTACAACAAACATACAAACCACTGTGGCAAAAACCAAATACGGCGGCATAGACAAACACACGGATAGACGATAACATGAGACAAGGAAAGCAGTGCCAACAGTGGCATATATACTAGTGTGCTCATTCACCGAAACGTAAATCAGGTGCAGGTGGTCATGTGACACTGATGAGTATGGTGCAGTGGCTGCTGGGAAATGAAGTCCAGAGTTCCCTCGTTGATACATGACACATTGTGATTTCAAGTGGCTGAATAATAATATTAATAATAATAATAATCCACTTATAAGGACAAAAAAAAGGAAAAAGTCAAAGAAAGTGCATTCATATTAAAGTGTGTCTTGTCTTATCTAGAGCTCGGGGTGATGCGTGTGCCATATGTTGCACCCTGATAAACCAGAAAGGACAAACATAAATCTACATTCAACTTTAAAAACATTCCAAAACACATACAGTTATTACAACATTCCTACAGAACGCAATTTTTAAGTTAACGTGTCATACTTTTCAAAAATTATTTATTTATTTGTTTGTTTGTTTTTGATTGCCTTCGTGGAGTGTCCTTGAGCACTGGAAAAGCCGCTATACACTAGGGGAAATGCCAAACTGTGCTTAAAGGACGTGTTTTTATTAGCCTTTGTCCGGTGAATGAACAACCTGTCAGGGAGGCAAATTACAGGCCGTTTATATGGAAATATCCCACAATTTTTTGTTCTGTTCATGACCCGAATGCTAAATTGTACAAACACAACAGAAATTCCTTGATCTAAAGGTTAATTTGACGTCAACTAAAAATAAGTAAATAAATAAATCTTTGGCAGAATAAAAATGTAAAAAGAATAAAGTTTTATTTAAGGCATTAGATTTTTTTTTTTTAAGCTTTTGAAGAATATACACATTGCATTGTTCCTTGTAAAATGTAAAAAAATAAATAAATAAATGAAAACAGGATAAAAAAAAAAAAAAGCAAACTAGCTTAGTACAGTTTAGACTACATGATTAGGTGAAAATGTTGTGTACTAGACAATAATCAACTTGAATAAATATTTTGAGTGATCACAAGGCGTATTAGAAAGGCAGTTATCGTTCATCATTAAAGACATTAAATTGGTTACGCTGAGAGAAATCGTCTACTTCACATCCTCGAGCCTAGTGTGATGAATGACTTCCGAACCACCAGCAACAACCACCTGCCATTTTACATCATCCTGCTGGTAATTACAGTAATAATCTGCATTTTGTTTGTGTGTGTGTGTGTGTGTGTGTGTGTGTGTGTGTGTGTGTGTGTGTGTGTGTGTTGAGTGGAGACTGGAGAGGAATCAAAATGAAGAAAAAGTGTGAACATGCCTGAACATCTCCATATTCATTATAGAACACACAGGTGTGTGTGTGTGTGTGTGTGTGTGTGTGTGTGTGTGTGTGTGTGTGTGTTTAGCAGGTTCCCATAATGAAAGGAATTTATTTATTTAAACTGTCAATGCAACATAGTTTTTATTCCCGTGCACCCAGAGTTACTAGCTAATTAAGTGTTCCTAATAAAGTGACAAAGTGGAGTACAGGAGTCTGTGGGGAAATTCAGGCTGGTCCTCATGAAGACTGATTCTTTTAGCAGAAAGACTAGACGTGTCCAATGATTTTGTTTTTGGAATTTAAGATTTAAGGTTAAAATGACTTATGTTAAGGTTAACAATTCTGTGGTAAAGGTTAGAGTCAGTGTGGGTCGAGGTCGGAGTCGCTGTGGGTCGAGGTCGGAGTCGCTGTGGGTCGAGGTCGGAGTCGCTGTGGGTCGAGGTCGGAGTCGCTGTGGGTCGAGGTCGGAGTCAGTGTGGGTCGAGGTCGGAGTCAGTGTGGGTCGAGGTTGGAGTCGCCGTTGGGTCGAGGTAGGAGTCAGTGTGGTTAATATTAAAGTTATGGGCAGGTGTAGCATCAACATTCCTTAAAATTCTATAATGCAGATACGTTATAAATAAGATACTGGAAATACCCCAGAAGGATAGACATGAACTTTGTTCATGCGGGTGTCTCTATGCGGGTGTCTCTATGCGGGTGTCTCTATGCGGGTGTGTTCATGCGGGTGTCTCCATGTGGGTGTGTTCATACAGATGTGTCTATGCAGGTGTTCCTGCGCGTGTCTCTATGTGGGTGTGTTCATGCGGGTGTCTCTATGTGTGTGTGTTCATGCGGGTGTGTCCATGTGTGTGTGTTCATGCAGGAGTGTTCATGCGGGGGTGTTTATGCAGGTGTGTTCATGCAGGTTAGTCCATGCGGGTGTGTTCATGTGGGTGTCTCCATGTGGGTGTCTCCATGCGGGAGTGTCGATGCGGGAGTGTCGATGCGGGAGTGTCGATGCGGGTTTGTCCATGCGGGTTTGTCCATGCGGGTTTGTCCATGCGGGTTTGTCCATGCGGGTGTGTCCATGCGGGTGTGTCCATGCGGGTGTGTTCATGCAGATAGGTTCATGCGGGTGTGTTCATGCAGATAGGTTCATGCGGGTGTGTTCATGCAGGTTTATCCATTCGGGGGTGTCCATGCAGGTGTGTTCCTGCGGTTGTGTTCCTGCGGTTGTGTTCCTGCGGGTGTCTCTATGCGGGTGTGTTCATGCGGGTGTGTTCCTGCGGGTGTCTCTATGCGGGTGTCTCTATGCGGGTGTGTTCATGCGGGTGTGTTCCTGCGGGTGTCTCTATGCGGGTGTCTCTATGCGGGTGTCTCTATGCGGGTGTGTTCATGCGGGTGTGTTCCTGCGGGTGTCTCTATGTGTGTGTGTTCATGCGGGTGTCTCCATGTGGGTGTGTTCATACAGATGTGTCTATGCGGGTGTGTTCCTGCGCGTGTCTCTATGTGGGTGTGTTCCTGCGGGTGTCTCTATGTGTGTGTGTTCATGCGGGTGTGTCCATGTGTGTGTGTTCATGCAGGAGTGTTCATGCGGGGGTGTTTATGCAGGTGTGTTCATGCAGGTTAGTCCATGCGGGTGTGTTCATGTGGGTGTCCCCATGTGGGTGTGTTCCTGCGGGTGTCTCTATGTGGTGTGTCGATGCGGGAGTGTCGATGCGGGAGTGTCCATGCGGGAGTGTCCATGCGGGAGTGTCCATGTGGGTGTGTTCATGCAGTTTTGTCCATGCGGGTGTGTTCATGCAGGTGTGTTCATGCAGATGGGTTCATGCAGGTTTATCCATTCGGGGGTGTCCATGCGGGGGTGTTCATGCAGGTGTGTTCCTGCAGTTGTGTTCCTGCAGTTGTGTTCCTGCGGGTGTGTTCCTGCGGTTGTGTTCCTGCGGGTGTGTTCCTGCGGTTGTGTTCCTTCAGGTGTGTTACTGCGGGTGTGTTCATGTGGGTGTGTTCATGCAGGGGTGTCTATGTCGGTGTGTCTGTTATTCCTCTTTCTGAAGAGCATGAAAGCACCCAGTCCTCATCATCTGGAGATAAAAACACGGTTTTCAGGACAACAGCAATGCATCACTTTTGACAGCACACACACACACACACACACACACACACACACACACACACACACACACACACACTCACACACACACTCACACGTACTCCCTAACACACATTTATATATACACACACACTCACTCACAAACATTTACCTGCCAATGACTGACAGGTTCAATAGTGCTTCCAACTGACACACAAGCACACACACACACACACACACACACACACACACACAAACACCTGTTAGTTACTAACATTGAAACGTAATGATGCCTTCTGTTGAATGCAACATGAGCACAGCAAACACACACAGGGCTTTTCCCCTTTTCCCCTGTTTGTGATGGATATGCAGTGGAGGATTATTGGACTGCTGTGGAAAACACACACACAAACACACACACACACACACACACAAACACACACACACACACACACACACACACACACACAGAATAAATACAAAGCATGAGCTCTTGGGTACCAATGGCTTAGTTTATAGTTTATTTATTTATTTATATACACAGACTTTATGGCATAGTGGAGACAGTATTGACAATGCCTTAAGGCTAAACTGCACATACACACAATCTCCCCCCTCCTCACACACACACACACACACACACACACACACACACAGCATTTTGATGGATCAGCCCTTATATATACAGGTGCGTCTCAAAAAATTAGAAAATCGTGGAAAGTTCTTTTACGGCTGGGTGAGTTGTCATGGTAACGCTTGGCTGGATTGTCAATGCTTTTCCGCAAGGCTCTGAACGCTAATCTGTGTTTATCGGCGCTCGGCTAGCTAGCTGATGCTCAATAATGGTTTCAATTAAAAGGCAGTTCAAATAAGTTTAAAGTACACAAAAGTATATATATTTTATTTGTAAATAATTCTTCCTTATTCCATTTTCTGATGAAATTAATACGACAAACTGGACTTTCTGACCCAACGGCCGAAAAACTGCTTCCTGTTCTCACGTGCAGAACAGCAGCTGAAAATTTCAACCTACAGCTGTACCTTTTAGACTGATACCTAACCAAGTGCTGAAACTGGAGACTCCTTCCATAAATGCTAAAGAAAGCTTCACTATATCAACGCTTGTATGTTTTCCGTTGTTCAATAACAATGTTTTTATTAGTGTTTGTTATTCCATTTAGGTTACGTGGAACGGCCACTGTGCAAGTCCCTGTAAATGAGCCGTTACTATAGAAACAATATTGTGTCGGAGCTGCTGTTATAGAACATTAATCACCTTTGGACCAATCAGAATGGAGAATTCGGGAGTGCTGTGGTGCGAGAGAAATGGTAATGCTTCACCGCCATAATTACGAGATATGCCTGGTTTGGGATTTTACATTATCTGAGTCACATGACTAGATAAATACCATCTCTCGCTCTCTCTCTCTCGCTCTCTCTCTCTCTCACTCTCTCTGGCGCTCTCTCTCTCTGTCTCTCACACACACTCACACACACTCGCAGGGCGACTCTGACCACACTGTTAATGTGAATCATTAATGGTGTAAGAGACGGAGACGTCTCCTCGCGTTTCATACTCGCTCCTCACCCACCGAGATTCAATTACATTAATATCCCATAATTTCATTGGCTTATTAAATTGGTCTAATTTCTAAGTGAAGGGAACGAGATCAGATAGTCAACACCTTCACTGTGTGTGTGTGTGTGTGTGTGTGTGTTAGCCACCCCATTCCCTTCCATTTTGTCTCTTACCACAAAGTGAATCTAACAAAACCACTAATGCAATCAGATTTCCCATAATGCCCTTCTCCTCTTTCTCTCCTCCTCGATTTCTCTCTGGCGATCTACACCACTCTATCATCCCCCCCCCCCCCAACTTCCTCCTTTACTCTCGTCTTTATTTCTCTTCCATCTCTCCATCCCGATCACTCGCTCAGCCTTTCTTTTCTTCCCTTTCACCTTCCCCTTTCAATTCATAACACTCCCTCATTCCTTTTCCTTCTCCTGCATCTCTCTCTCCCTCTCTCTCTGTCCTTTATTTCTCTTCTATCTCTCCATCCAAATCAATCACTCAAGCTTTCCCTTTTTTCTCTTTCCCTCTACTTTATCTTAGCTCTCTACTTTTCAAGTTCCACAAGTTTCCTTTATTTCTCTTCCATCTCTCTCACTTTATTCTCTCTCTTCTTATTCATCCTCTCCTGCCATTTTCTCTCCTTTTCACTCCTCTCCTCTTCCATCTATATCGCTCTTTCCTAACCCACTCTTTTATTTTATTTTCTCTCTCCCTCCATCCATAACACCCCCTCGATTCCTTTCTCTCTTCTCCACTCTTTTTCATTTCCGTATGTATCCACTGTTTCTCTATCTATCCATCCATCCAGCCATCTCACTCTTTTTCCTCTGTTTTTCTTTTCCAGATGCTCCCTTTCTTTCGCTCTCACCCCACCTCACATTCCACATAATTTTCAATTGCTATCAAATCCTCTTATCGGTGTCTCTACCATTCTCTCAATCCATTCATCCTGCTCTCTATCCATCATTTTTTCCACCTCTTTCTGTCTCCCACTCTCTTTCCTCTCCTCCGGCCATCTCTTCCTACTCCCCCCCCCCGTTCCGTTTCACACCCTTCTCCGTTCACCTCACACCCTTATCCACACCCTCTTCCTGTTCCTAGCGTGCACTCCTTCTTCTTATCATTCTGTCCTCTCTCTTTCCCTTTCTTTTCTTTTCTGTCCATCACTACTTCTTCCTCCTTGCAATTTTTCCTTACTCTTTTCTTTTATTCCTCCACACATCCACAGCATGATGATGCCCAACCTCTTTTTTTTTTTTTTTTTTTATTCCTAGCACCTCTCTCTCTCTCTCTCTCTCTCTGTCATTTCCTTCTTCTCTATCACTCACTCCATCCATGCTACTCTTTCTTTCTGTCTAACACACACAGCGTGGTAGGAGGTGACGATATGTGAGTGGTGTGTGATGGATTGAACAGAATCACTCCTCGGAGTCCTGCTCCCATTTCCCTTTGTTAACCCAGTGGGAGTGTGTGTGTGTGTGTGTGTGTGTGTGTGTGTATGTGTGCACGCACTCATTGTCATCCCTTGCTCCTACTGTGGTTAAACACATAATCATCTGTAACTTTCTCTAAATCTCACACACACACATACACACACACCAGCCATTACGGCTCAGCGTGTGTCGTCGACTCCGGAGCAGTTCCGAGCATGGAATCATGGGTAAAATGGCCTTGCAGCATGTGCTCAGTGTTACCGTAGAAAGAGAGATGACAGTTGAAATGAAGTAAAACAGAGAAGAAAGAAAAAAGAGTGGATTGATCTGTTAACTTTGAGTCGTTTCCCTCAGGCTGTTTTAAAAGCTACAGAAAATCCATTGTTCATTAAAATGTCTGCTTTTTGTAATTTGTTAGAAACTGATGAGGAGTTCTGGTTGGTTTGTTCCACACAGCCATTCATCTGCTTAACATATGGAAAGGTGCGTAAAGTTCCAGAAAAGGTTCCTCTGGAGCAAATGTACCTTGTAAAAAATGTACCTGAAGTTCTTGAAAAGGTTCCCATAGTAAAATTGAAAAGTTGCTTAACATTCCTAAAAAGTTTCCTATGTTGGAAACTTCCTGAAAAGGTTAAACACATGATATTCCTATAACAATCTACTGCAGTGGAATTAGGAACGTTCAGGAACTTTAGGTTCCTGAAAAGGTTTCCCTTTTGAAACATTCCTCAAATGGTTCCTCAGGTAGAAATGTTGCTGAAAATTCCCTTTGGTACAAACACAAGTCAAGTTGTTGAAAAGGTTCCCACTGTGAATTTTTCCTGCACTGGAAATGTCTATTAAATTTCCTGACAATGTTCCTGGTGTGAGATGTAGCTGAAAAGGTTCCTCTGTTAGAAATGTGCCTGGGGTAGTTTCTGAAAAGGTTCCCAGAGTAAAATTTGACTTCCACTAGAAATGCCTCTAAGGTTCCTGATAAGGTTCATGGAGTGGAAATGTACATATGGTTCTTGAAGCGGTTTCTCTGTTGAAAACACACCTGAAATAGTTCCTTCTGTGAAGCTTTTCTCAACAATGGTTCCTCTAGTAGAAACACAACTGAGAAAAGCGTACTGCATTGGAAAAGTTCCTTAAATTCCTGCAATGCCTCAACATGTTTTTTCAGGTGGAAATACATCTAATGTTCCTGAAAAGGTTCCTACTGTGAAGCATTCTTTAAAAGTTCCGTTCAGTACAAATACACCTGAAGTTATTGAAAAAGTTCCCACAATTAAAATTTGCTTCCTCAAAAGTTCCTTGTACTGGAAATTTTCCTAAATTTCCTAAATATGTTCCTTTAGTGGAGATTTCTGGATGGTAATACACCTAACATTGCTGAAAATATTCCTGCTGTGTAACATTCTTCAAAGGTTCCTCTGGTAGAAAAGTTTTTTTTTGAAATGGTCCCTCTGGTACAAAGACAACAAAGGTTCCTTTTGTGGAAACACATTTAAGATTCCTAAACAGTTTTCTGTAGTCCAACTGCACATAAGCTTACTGAAGAAGTTTCTCTGTAATAGTTTCTCTAGCAAATGTGCCTAAAAAGTTCCTTCTTGTACAAACACATCTGAAGTTTTTGAAAAGTTTCTCACACTGAATATTTGCTTAACATTCCTGAAAATTTTCCTGCAGTGGAAACATCACTAAATTTCCTCTTTTTTTAAATAATAATTTTTTAAAAAAGTTGATGCACACAAAAGGTTACTGAAAAGGTTTCTCTGCTGTAACATTCCTCACAAGGTTGCTCCAGGAGAAACGTTTTTGAAAAGTTCCCACTAGTACAACTTCAACTGAAGTTCTTGAAAAGGTTCCTACAGTGAAAACATTCCTGCATTGGAAATGTACTTAAAAGTTCCTAAAGGGTTCCTGTGGTGCAAACAAATAAAAGGTTCCTAAAAAGTTTTCCGCGGAAATGCACATATGAGGATTCTCTATCTGAAATGGACCTCATGTTGTCCATTTGTACATAAAGTTGTCTCTGTCTGAAAAGGACATTCAAGTGGTCTTATTCTTAGCCATAAATGAATGGTTGATGGATAAGCATAAAAAGGTCATTATTGTTGTTATTCAGTCATGTTAGTCATTTATCCAGACTTTTGTAAGCGAGGAATTTTATGTAACTGTCCTTTACAAATTTGAATTGAATAAACGTGGTCTATTCTTAAAGTTCCTTCTGTGGAAATTTGCCTTTTTGAGTGTAAATATTTCACATTTTGGATTACAATTAATGACTTGTCTGTCCCATTAGAAGAAAATATTGAACCAAATGCTATAGTATGATGATGTGAAAGTAGATGAATTTAAACATGCATTGCAGTTCTTTTGAGGACCTGGGAGATCCTTATTAATGTAGCTTACTAATGTTATGTTGGACCTAAATCTAACCATAGCCTTAACCTGTTTTGACCTTGTGGGGACCAGGCAAATATCTGTAGTCTCAGTTTTGTCAGTCATGTCCCCACAAGGTGAAAACTGTCAGATATTCCTAGCCATATATTCCATCCAACACACACACTATCATTGTGTATTACTGTTATGTGCTCATAATCAAAATTAACACTTCACGAACAGTGTGTGTGTGTGTGTGTGTGTGTGTGTGTGTGTGTGTGTGTGTGTGAGCACGCTTTGGTGTTTTAAAACAAGATTGTTCAAAAGATGTTTTGTTCCTTGTCCATGAAGCTCACCACACACACACACACACACACAGAGGGAGAGAGAGATGGGAGGTATTTTGGAGGTAAATGAGTGTACCATTACCCACAATTCCTCAGGAGCAGGTAAGTGCGATATTTCCCATGAGGATTCAAGGAAGCTGAGTGTGTGAGAATGCCAATGAGGAGAGAGAGACAGATGGGGGGAGGGGAATGGAGGAAGGGTGGTAGGTTAAGGAGGTTGATAGATATTAACACACATACACGGAGTGAGAAGTGAAAGTGCGAGGGAGAGAGAGAGGGAGAGCAAGAGGTGGGGGAGGGGAGAAAAGAGCAGTGTGAAGGAAAACGTGAGAAGCAATATGGAGGATGTGAATAGAAAGTCAGAGGAAAAAGACTGAGAAAGACTCTCAGGGAATCCTGGAGAAAATCCCTTACAGGTGCTTCATGTTGGGATAGGTGTGTGTGTGTGTGTGTGTGTGTGGGTTTCAACACCTTGTCTGAGAGCATAACACTGTGACCTCATTAGTCAGCACTGCTGCTCTCATCTCTCTGCCACTGTGTGTGTGTGTGTGGGGGGGGGGGGGGGGTGGAAATACAGACCTTGGCATTGTAAATGGACCGCAGAAGGGCATGCTGTTACATTTGCTCAATGAGTCTAGACCACACACACACACACACACACACACACACAGGCTTTAGAGTGTGCAGGTGACGTTCATTACTGTTGAGTCCGTTATGACATCATCGAATCGCAATTGGAATTCAAATTTTCAAAACTTAAAAATCCCACCAATCACCCGAGTGAATAACTACAGCTGTTTTGCTGTCTCAGAATTCCCCATGTGGTGCGACGTTTTTTTAATTCCCCACTTAACAACTTTACCTGGGATTTATTCCTATGTACTGTTTGATGGACAAATTGGAAGAAAACTGATCACTTGTAACGGTTACCATTAAAACAGTACAATTCCCATTATAACCATTAAAGCCATTACAAATTCTGTAAGGGTTTCTGTTGTTTTGTTTTTTTTCCAGCAGGGTTGCTATAGCACATGCTACTGTGACTGTATAAATTCATTAGCTATCCAACCGGCAAGTAAAATCGCCAACATGCTGCTTAATTCCACGTTTTGGTGCTTGGGAGGTAAACCTGAATGACTCTGAATGGGTAATAAAGTGCTAACTAGCATCATGTGATGATGCAAGAATTGCAAGCTAGTTAGCTAGTTCAAATAAATATACGATTATTTCCTTGTAGTCGGCCGACGTTTCAGCTACGAGATTCAGTATGCCGTGGTTCTTCCTTGCATCTCTCTTAAAAGATATTATTCAAATCGAACCCGGTGCTAATCCCAAAAACAAATATTCATCAGAAATAAAATCTCGAGTCAAATCAATTACAGGTAAGTTATATTTATACACCAGCTACTCGGTTTTCCAACATAATTTTAATGCATCAGATTATGGGACATTGACAACATACAGATGAAGGAACCACAGACATGCCTCGATGCCTTCCTGCCTTTAGTAGGCAGCCTTAGTAGTGCACTGGGGTTGAGGGGGAAACTGTGTAAATTAGATTTTCCACTAATCTATTACACTGAGTTAGAGAGCGTGCATTGCAACGAGTTAAAGTTAATTAAATTGAATTAGTGATGGAGAGAGCGTGTAAGTATTGAAATGCTCTTCAGATTTCCCCGGATAACTCAGCTTTGATGAGTGAAGTGCACACAACACACTTTTAGCCACGATCTTCCTGTACGGTTGTCCAATCAGGCTTTATATGTGCATAAAACAAGGATATACGCAAAAAAAAAAAAAAATCGGTACTGAGATTGATGTTTTAACCTTTTAATATGTGAACTTTTTTTTTCAAAGAAAACCGTTCAGGTGTATTGGAGGAACATGGCATGTAAAAAAAAAAAGATTGACAGATATAAAACTGGCACAGACCGATATTAACTGGAGTCTTGAAAGCAGACCAAAAGAAAACGAGCAAGATCTCTCATAAAGTCTTGTTTCGCCAAGCGCGATTGATTTTCGAATTGATTTTAAGATCCTTCGGCTGGTTGTGAAACCTTTAATAGATTCACACCAGGGGATGTTCGAGATCGTCTTGCAGAAGTGGGTTTTGGGCTGTGACCACACATCCCCCGGAATTAAACAAAAAATCAAATAAAAGTGTAGAAGAAGCGTTTTCATATGATGCACCGTGTATTAATGTGTATTAAGTATATTTTTTTTGGCATATTATACTGTATGTATTATAATGTCAGGTACAAATGTGTACATTGGGGTCCAGAGGTCCTGAGAATTTTTTATTTATTATTTTTTTTAACAAAGATTGAAAATGTTCACCGTTCTTGAATATTACATGTTAAGATTCTTTACTACTTTTAGGTCTGAATTTAAATGTAAGCAAATTTGCAACACTGTCCATGTTTATGTTCCAATTTATAGTTTGAAGTTTTCCAATACTAAATTTATGATATATTGTAATGTAAACCATAAGAGAGCCGGTGAAGAAGCCTTTAGTCATTATGCCCCAAAAATCTGGAAACTTTTTCCTATTGAAATTGCCAAATATATATATATATATATATATATATATATATATATATATATATATATATATATATATATATATATATATATATATATATATATAATTTTTTTTTAAAGGCATTTAAAAACATATCTTTTAAAGTTAGATTTTGATTAATATACTTTTTTCTTTGAGTTATTATTTCCAATTTTGTATTTTATTATTATTACTATTATTATTATTATTATTATTACTATTATTATTATTATTATTATTATTATTATCATATCCTAATTTTACACGTTTACTTTCTTTGTTGGATTTTATTGTTCTTGATTTGTTATTTAGTTTATCTTTTTTCTTCTTCTTCTTATGTTTATGTGTCTTTTTTCTTCTTCTTCTTATGTTTTTAACTCCGCCGACGCCGGTCCCAAGCCCGGGTGAAAAAGGAGGAGGGTTGGGCATCAGGCTAGCACCCTGATCCCGTAAAATCTATCTTGCTACGGAAACAACAAGCAAAAACCAGCGGTCTAAACAATACCGGCGCGATGACCCTGTTTCTCCCTTGATGACGGTGCTGGAACAAAGCCGAAAGGTCGTCCAGCGCCCGATGCAAAATGGGATACTCGACGCCAATACGATCACACGAATTGGAACCTGGAACGTGCGAACGTTGTACCAGTGTGGGAGACTGGAGCAGCTTCTGCACGAATTCGACAATTACCGGCTTGACATTCTTGGTGTCCGCGAAATGAGGTAGACGGGTAATGGAAAAATGATAAGCGACGGGAACATCATCCTGTATTCGGGAGCCAAAGAACATCACGTGCACGGCGTCGGGATGGTCCTGAGCAAAACCGCGGCACAGGCACTCGTTGGATGGAAATCGATCAGTGATCGCATCCTTACCGCCCGATTTCAGTCTCGCCATGCTAAAATTACTGTTATTCAAGTCTACGCGCCGACAAATGAGGCAGATGATGAAGAGAAGGACGCCTTCTACGACCAGCTGCAAGACACAATCGCGGTTGTCCCCAACCATGACATAAAGATCCTCCTTGGCGACATGAATGCGCAACTCAGTAGCGACCGGCAGGGCTGGGAAAACGTGATCGGACCTCATGGATCGGCAGCAGTAACGAGTGATAATGGAGAGCGTCTCCTATCCCTATGCAATCTTAACAACCTGTGCATCGGGAATACATATTTCATTCACAAACGGATTCACAAAAAGACGTGGCGGTCACCAGATGGGGCCACTCACAATGAAATCGACTATGTATGCATCCATCGACGGTGGCGCTCGGCTTTACGTGACGTACAGGTTTTTCGCGTCGCCGACTTCGGATCTGATCACCACTTGCTTGTGACTTCAATCCGACTAAAATTGAAAAGAGTGGCCGGACACAACACCGTTCGGTCATTTGCCTCCGAGAAATTGAAGGACCGCGTGAACGCCGAGCACTTCCACATTGAACTCGCTAATCGATTCCAGATTCTTGACAACTCTGCCAGCATCGAAGAGCAATGGGCACAGATCAAGGATGCTGCCATAGAGACGGCAGAGAGAACGATTGGTCGACGGCGTGGAACGCAGCGAGAATGGTGGATTCAGGACCGGACATGGTCGTTGCTCGATGAAAGACGGGTCAAGAAACGTCAGCGTGATCAAGCAAAGACCGAAGAGGAGCGAAATGAAGCATCGCAGGCGTACCGAGAACTCGACCGCAGGGTCAAGAGGAGTTTCCGAGCAGACAAGAAGGACTGGCTGGACCGGAAGGGCACTGAAGCACAAGTGGCTGCGGACCAGGGTGACAGCAGGACTCTGTTTCGTGTGGTCAGAGATCTCACTCGGGCCCGAAGCGGTTCCACTGGGCCGATAAGGGATACAACCGGCAGGATGCTAGTTAGCAAAGAAGAGCAGGATGCGCGTTGGGTGGAACATTTCAAAAACACCCTAAACCAGCCGGCTCCCGTAGCCACGCACGACTTTAGTCTTTCCTCCTCCCTGTGAGCTGGAAGTGGACATGAGCGACGACATGGATGCTGAGGTCGCTGCAGCGATTCGTCATCTGAAAAACAACAAAGCACCTGGTCTTGACCAAATCTCGGCAGAAATGCTGAAAGCGGGTGGTGAAGTTGTACGGGTGCTCACTACGCTGCTCAATGACTGCTGGCACATGGAACGTGTCCCAAATGACTGGAGACAGGGTGTCATCGTCAAATTACCTAAGAAAGGTAATCTCGCAGACTGTAACAAGAGACATGGAGAGGCATCACCCTTCTGTCTGTTCCAGGCAAGGTATTTTGTCTCGTCCTCCTCAAACGGATACTGCGAGCAGTCGATCAGGCTCTACGGGACGAACAGGCCGGGTTTAGAAGCGGTCGGTCGTGCACTGAACAAATCTTTGCTCTTCGAAACATCATTGAACAAAGCTCTGAATATCAGAAACCGCTCTTGGTCAACTTTATAGACTTTAAGAAGGTGTTTGACAGCGTCCACCGGAAATCGCTTTGGAACATCGCACGGCTATATGGTATTCCACAGCGGTTTATCGCCATTTTCCAGAACTTATATCAGGATTCTAGCTGTTGCATCCGGACGGACACAGGTCATACTGCCTTTTTCACCATCGAGACCGGAGTCAGACAGGGCTGCATTCTTTCACCATTCTTTTTCCTCATGATGATGGACTTCGTCATGCGACGAGCACTAACACAGCCAGCGTCTGGAATTCCGTGGACAGGCCAGGGACGCCTGACCGACCTGGAATTCACCGACGATATTGTGCTATTGGCGCAGAATGGGAAAGTCTTACAGGAGACGACCACTAGCCTGGAGCACGAAGCAGCCAAAGTTGGGTTACGGATCAGCACTGACAAGACCAACGTCATGGCGGTCGGCCGGATGACGCCGGTGCGGATCACGGTGAGCAACCAGCTGATCAAAGAAGTCAAACAGTTCACCTACCTTGGCAGCATTGTGGCTGCGGATGGTGGGACTAAAGCGGATGTCAATCGCAGAATCGGCAGAGCATTTGCAGTCTTCCAACAGCTACAGACGATTTGGGCTAGGCGAACTATCCACACCAACAGCAAACTTCGCCTGTTTAATAGCATCATCATCCCAACCGCCATCTATGCATCTGAAACTTGGAAGAGCTCGAGGGCAGTCATCCACAAGCTGAATGTGTTTCAGCACCGATGCCTGAGAAGAATACTCGGTGTATCATACCGTGATCGTATTTCAAATGAAGAAATTCTAAGAAGAACAAACTCCCGCAGCCTGGCAGAAATGGTCGTAGAGCGAAGAATGCGCTTTGCAGGACACATTCTACGGATGTCTGACCACCGCCACGCAAAGATCGCGCCGCGCTGGACGCCGCCACGGGGGAAGAGAAGAGTAGGGCGGCCGCAGAATACATGGCGACGAACATTCATGGAAGATCTACGAGCGCTCGATGTCAAGTGGGAAGATGTGGAAATCGACGCTTCCGACCGAGAACGCTGGCGAATGCTTGTTGCCCGATGCGCCCCGCTGCGCGGACGGAAGGAACTAACTAACTAACTCTTATGTTTTCATGTTTTGACATGTAAAATGCTTTGAGCTGCATTGTATAAATGTGGTATATAAATAATAATAATAATAATAATTATTATTATTATTGTTGTTGTTGTTGTTGTTGTTGTTGTTATTATTATTATTATTATTATTATTATTATTATTATTATTGTGATTATTGTGATTATTGTGATTATTGTGATTATTATTATTATTGTGATTATTGTGATTATTATTATTATTATTATTATTATTGTGATTATTATTAATGTATTATGTTCATTAATCAGAACATTCAGAGGTCAGATTTTCCTCGAGTCTCATCCCTTCCATCGACTCATGTGACCAGACGACGCAGCGATGGATTAGATTTACACAAACCTGTTGTGGAGTCCATGCTAGCTCAACATGGTAATGACTATGAAATTCAGGTAAATATGTCTAAGATTCTACTTTTTCACTTTTCAAGTTGATGCTGGTATAAAAAAAAAAAAAGTGTAAAGAAAAAATTGTATGATTCGCATTAAACTTTTGGACCCCATTGTATGTTCTTTGTACACTCTCTACATACAGTATATACTACTTATATTTTCTCTTTTTTATTTTACAAGGTTTGAAATTCTGTCAAATTAGAAGATCTACTGAATATGTCTAAGTTCAATGACAAATATTTCTAATTTCCTAATTATTTGGAAAAGGCGAAGATCTTGATTGCTTGACATATTTATCTTACAGCTGACCCCATCACGGTCGCGGAGTCTTCCCTATACACTTAACTAATTTACACCCCAGGTTCAACTAGCTTTAATAAAGCACAGAACAGTTAACCCTTAACAAAACACATTAAACATGTTTGTAATTAAGCGTTTGTGATGTATTTAGTATATATATATTTAGTATAGATGTATTTAGAGTGTGATTTTGGTGCTAATTTGTTGGCTGTATTTTCATTATTCCGGCGAGAAGTTTCCAGTGGTGTGTCCCACTCACGTCACAGCGAAACACTGTTATCACTACAGTTAAAATGCTGTTAATAGGAGAATAGGAGTTCTCAATGGTCTGGTTTCACGGTTAGTTCCTGAAAGAAAAACAAAAAGAAAACAGAACAAGAGCTTCTTTTCTCGCTTGTCATTTTGAGAAATCCAGAGATGATGGTACAAAAGTTCGACTCAAAGTCCCAGAATGTAGTGCAGTTCTACGAGCCAGCTGTGATGAGTTAGGGCGGAGACTCTGCTGCATTAGTTATTGATGTACGCGCCTTTATTCCTTACATAAAACATTGGAAACGTGAGGTGTTCATTCTCTGTGTATCCCCTAACAATACACATGTACTGTAATTGACCCCATTTATCAAGAGCTTTGTATATAAACTGTGTTGGCAAAGAGAAATGAATAACGCAAGCACAAGGTCTCAACTGTGTGTGTGTGTGTGTGTGTGTGTGTGTGTTTTATAAATCAGTGATGTCACAAACTGCATTGATTGTCAGGTCCAACCCAAAAATCTAACATAGCAAAGGCAGCTTGGCCAGAAAACACTCAGATTTCATGGTTTTCATGCTTTATGAGGACCAAATGTCCCCATAAAATAGGAATACCTGACTGTGTGTGTGTGTTTGCACCACATCTCAAGTATCAGAAATTATGAATGTCTGGTTTAAAAAATAACGGAATCTCGTGAGTGACAGAACGTGTAAAACAGAAGCAGTGTGCGATTCTAACATCCTATTTAGCACACTAATATGTGGTTTAGGACAGATGTGCATCTGATATGGATGGTGCATCGCAAATGCTGAACACACAAATTCGATGAGACCACAAGAATAAAACCTGATTTGTGTGTGTGTGTGTGCGTGTGTGTGTGTGTGTGTGTGTGTGTGTGAGCACATGTGTTTTTTGCATGCACACAAGAGTGTTAGATGAAATGTGGCACAGACTTCAAACATGGTCAGAATGTTATTGAAAGAACGAGGCTGTCAGGCTCACACACGCGCGCACACACACACACACACACACACACACACACCCCGTCAGAATATAAACAAGGCATGCTGTTTAGAGTACTGCAGTGCTATCTGTGCACAACTACTCATGAAACAGACACACACACACACAGTTCTAGGCCACTGCTTGGAAATAATGATCAGATCTCTGATGTCATCCTGTAATACAGTCAGTTGTTGCAATCGCTTACGTGATTGGTCCATTAATCTTACAGACTGTTAAACATGAACTCTGACTTGTCTCTTATTATTACACGCTGTTAAATCCGAGCTCAGATTAGTCTGTTAACATTGCAGACTTAATGACCAACTCTGATTGGTCCATTCATATTTATACTGTTAAACACAAGCTACGGATTGGTCCATTAATCAGTCCCTCCAGGATTTTAGGATTGTCTTCAAAATTACCGCAGATTTTCCGCATCATGTGACCTGTCATCACTACGCACATTCAGCCGATGCTCTCTTCGATTCACGTACGTCGATCGTCAGTACAGCTAAAAGTCTAAAACAACGCTGCGAAAGATCTCACAAAACAATTTCGTGCGATTGCTAACTCACTGATTCGAGTAGCTTTCCGCACCAAAAAAACTCTGCAAGTCGCATCGCAAATTTTCAAGAAGGGGGGGGGAAAAGGCCGCAGCAAAATCAGGCATTTCGCATAAATTCATATTACAGCCTGTTAAATCAGAGCTCTGATTCTTACATTAATATCACATGATGTTAAAGACGAGCTCCATTTGGTCCTTTAATATTACAGCCTGTTATATTTGAATTTTGATCACTCCATTAGTATTATACAGTAGCCTATAAAGAAGAGCAATGATTGG
This sequence comes from Ictalurus punctatus, assembly GCF_001660625.3. Taxonomy (NCBI): domain Eukaryota; kingdom Metazoa; phylum Chordata; class Actinopteri; order Siluriformes; family Ictaluridae; genus Ictalurus; species Ictalurus punctatus. The sequence continues at coordinate 2,346,407 of NC_030432.2, forward strand.
TCCTTTAGTATTACTGTCATGTATCAGAGAAGGAACTCTGGACTGCTGTTCCCAGCAGCCACTGCACCTTACTACATCAGTCACATGATCACCTGCACCTGAATCACTTTCTTGTTAACGAGCACTCGTGTATATAGCCACAGTTTGCACTGCTTTCTTTGTCTCATGTTTGTCTTACCTTACCTTTGTTCATGTTACCGTGTTTTGTTTCTATAGTTTGTGTGTAGTCTTTGCCACAGTGTTTTGCCTTGGACATAGTGACTTTTGGTTTATATATTAAAACATTTAAAATTCCGCATCTCAACTTCCTAATCGTGACAGAACGTGAGAGCCATACATGGATGCAGTGGAATTTTTCGGGGTCCAAAAGTCCCTGTACGAAAGGGAGAAGCTGAGGGGGGAGCCTTCCAACCAGGCTGGAACCATCTCCGACGCCCCCCCCTTCCCCCCCACACCCCCCCTCTCGTTCAGCATGCCGAGTTGGCAGAGAACGTAAGTTAGCCTCCATGCTCATCTGAGGACACCGCTCAGCATTCCTGGTCAGCTGAGGATGCTGCTCCGTCACCCTTATTTGCTGAATACATTGCTCCGTGTCCCGGCATGCCCAAGTGCTCTGCTCTGTTTCCTGCCCTGCTAAGAATGCCGCTGTGCTTTCCTGCTCCGCTGAGGACCTCGCTCTGCTTTTCTGCTCCACTGAGGGCATCGTGCGGCTGTTCTGTTCCGCTGGGGACGTCACTCCACTTTTCTGCGCCGCTGAGGACGTCACTCCACTTACCTGCTCCGCTGGGGACGTCACTCCACTTTTCTGCGCCGCTGAGGACGTCACTCCGCTTACCTGCTCCGCTGAGGACATCGTTCTGCTTTCCGGCTGCGCTGAGGACGTCGCGCCGCCTTCCTGCTCGGCTGAGGACGTCGCTCCGCTTTCCTGCTCGGCTGAGAACTTCACTCCGCTTTCCTTCTCCTCGGAGGATGTTGCTCTGCCTTCCTGCTCGGCTGAGGTTGTTGCTCTGCCATCCTGCTTCATTGAGCATGCTGCTCTGCCTCCATGTCCCGCTGAAGGCGTCACTCCTCTTCTTTGCTTCACGCCATATGTCGCTCCACGGAGGGCATTGTTCCCCCTCATGCTTCGCAGAGAGCATTGTTCCTCCCTCTGGGCTATTGGAGAACCTCGCTCCCCTCTCTGGCTTCGTGGAAATCTTGGAGCATCCCTTTGGCCTCGCAGAGAACTTCGCCCCCCCCACAGACCTCACGGAGAGTGGCACTCTCCCTTCTAGTGTCATGGGGAATGTCACTTCCCCCTCAGGCTCCGCTGTGAGATTTGTTCCTCCCGCTGGTTGTGCAGTAGCCATCGCTCTGCATTCAAGCCAGGCCGGAGATATCATGCCCGAGTTTGCTGTCACGGACAACCTAGTTCTGCCTTCCTGCCCAGCCGAGGATGTCGCGCTGCTTACCTGTTCCGCTGAGGACGTTGCTCTGCTTTCTTGCTCCGCTGAGGATGCCGCTCAGTCTCGTGGTTCATCTGGGGACATTTTGCCCAGGAGGCCAGGACGGCCAGAGGGAGGGAGTGTACTTTTGGCACTCCGGGAGCAGCGCCCTTGGGGGGTGGGTTCTGTCATGTATCAGAGAAGGAACTCTGGACTTCAGTTCCCAGCAGCCACTGCACCTTACTACATCAGTGACCACCTGCACCTGAATCACTTTCTTGTTAACGAGCACTCATGTATATAGCCACAGTTTGCACTGCTTTCTTTGTCTCACATTTGTCTTACCTTACCTTTGTCCATGTTACTGTGTTTTGTTTCTGTAGTTTATGTTTAGTCTTTGCCACAGTGTTTTGCCTTGGTCATAGTGACTTTTGTGTTTTGTTGGTTTATATATTAAAACATTTAAAATTCCGCACCTTCATCCATCTCAACTTCCAAATCATGATAATTACAATATAATGTGTGTGTCTGTGTGTATATGTGCAGTATCTCACAAAAGTGAGTACACCCCTCACATTTTTGTAAATATTTGATTATATCTTTTCATGTGACAACACTGAAGAAATGACACTTTGCTACAATGTAAAGTAGTGAGTGTACAGCTTGTGTAACAGTGTAAATTTACTGTCCCCTCAAAATAACTCAACACACAGACATTAATGTCTAAACCGCTGGCAACAAAAGTGAGTACACCCCTAAGTGAAAATATCCAAATTGGGCTTAATTAGCCATTTTCCCTCCCCGGTGTCATGTGACTTGTTAGTGTTACAAGGTCTCAGGTGTGAATGGGGAGCAGGTGTGTTAAATTTGGTGTCATCGCTCTCACACTCCCTCATACTGGTCACTGGAAGTTCAACATGGCACCTTATGGCAAAGAACTCTCTGAGGATCTGAAAAAAATAATTGTTGCTCTACATAAAGATGGCCTTCTGCCTTTTATGCCTTCTTTTAAATAAATAATAATTAATTCCACAGTTCTGGAAAAAAATGCAAATAAAAACTTTTAAAAACTTTATTCGATAAGTTGTTTTACAGTAACTGGTCTCATAAACAGAAAACACATTACTCTAATTAACACTTAGTTAATGTTTCTTCGGAATTGTAGATTTAATTAGGTGTTAAGGGTGGAGTCGATGCAAATAGCTTAAGTTATTTTCAAGCAACACACTTTACTGCAGCTCGAAGGTTTTTTAAGTTAATAGGATTGATATATTTCCGTTTAGATTTTGTTAGTAAACAAAACTTGATTTTAACAATGATAAGGTTTGACCAAATGATGCCTCGGTGTCTCAGAGATCAGAACATTTATTAAAAAGATGACTCAATCTTACAGTGGTGAAGTCTCATAGTAGATATCCACTGTACGTTCACACTGTATAAACAACGCTTAAACATTTGTCTTAATTCGTGGGTTCATGTTCAACAGCTTTTTTTCGTTAATGTGAAACGACTGAGCTTTGCAAAATTTTCACTACCAAAAAAACAACAACAACAAAAAACAATCACCATTTACAATTTTGAAACCGGTCATCTAATGTTTACGTTAATACGTAAATTTGTTTAGGATAGGAACGTTTTTTTTATGAATGCCTTGCGTAAATAGAGGTTTTCTCTGAACGATTTATGAAATAAATTTGTACGTATCCAGTTTGCTAAATGGGCCCGTTATTTGTAAATCGCCTGTAACACGCCCACTTTTTTGCACACGTAAAATTAGCACGTGTTAGCGCCGTAGGAGTTAACACAACGTTGTAGGCATGTGTTCGACATCGTAGCTTCTAATCAGCGCTGTGTGTTTTTTTGTTTTTGTTTGTTTTTGTTTCATCGTTGTGTTTTTACGTACGATTCCTTACGACAGATCGATGTTGTCATTCATGTTGCTTTTGCTTGTTTCGGGACCGAAGCTCAAGTCTCCGTTATCATAACTGAGAAATACGAGATTATAAACAACAATAATGACAGCATAAAATATGAAATATGCTTTCCGTAGGCGTCTGGGTGAAACCAGAGTAATAAGTTCCCTCTGAGTCTTTATTTAGCTTCCAGCTTTCTCTCACACATACGCACACATGCACTGGTGATCAGTCATAAAATGTTTGTGTGTGTGTGTGTGTGTGTGTGTGTGTGTGTGTGTGTGTGTAAGTAATGAACAGATGTCTCGTGGTACTCCTGCGCTCAGGAGAAAAGACTTGTACAGGAACCTGCTGCTGCTGATGTCACGCACCACAGACGCGTTAATAGAAAGCCTTCTTCTGTAGATACTGTCCTCATTTATTTCCTCTTTTCCAATTCTTTTTCATTTCCTATCTCTCTTTCTATCGCTGTCTACTTTTCATCTTCAGGAAGAGTCAGGGTGGATCCAGAGCCGGGACCAAGGCAGGAATACACTCAGCAGCAGGACACCATGCACACACGCGCGCACACACACACACACACACACTCTCCTAGGGACAATCTAGAGTAGCTAATTTACCTAGCGGCATGTTATCAGGGAACACGGAGGAAATCCAGATGGACACATGGAGAACGTGCGCAGGAGCTCCGCACCGACAGTAACCTGAGCTCGGGGGTGACCTGTGATGCGACAGCCTACCTAATTTGCACAGAACTTTGTCTATCTATCTATCTATCTATCTATCTATCTATCTATCTATCCATTTTCTGTACTACTTATTCTACACAGGGATCTGGAAGAGCCTGGAGCCTATCACAAGTACCTCGGCGGACACCCTCGACAGGGCGCCAACCCATCGCAGGGCACAATCGTACACACGTTTGGAAACACCAATCAGCCTACAGCGTTGGAAACGAGTACCCAGAGGAAACCCTCAAAGCACAAGGAGAACATGCAAACTCTGTGCATGCAGGGCGGAAGCAGGATTCGAACCCCCAAAGCTGGAGGTGCGAGGCAAATGTGACTAAGCCAATGTACCACCCCCCATAGGACCTACCTAATTTGCAAAAATTGAGAAAAATACGTACATACAAAACAAACTTGTCGCTTGCTGGTATGAACGCAGAGTAAGGCCAGGGACAGATCGCTGACCAGGTGTGTAAACATCAGGCTTCCCTATGATAAGAATACTTAAGGCAATGATTTTGATATTTGACGTTGCTATGATAGAATATAATGTTCGATTCTTAAGACAACGATTTGGTATTTAACGATAACCACTGGGTCTGCTTTTAGTAAACGATTCGAGTCGGTCTGATCGATACATGACTAGCTTTTTTCCAGAATCTGGGTGCTTACCGTTTGTGAACCAGAACAACGTTGAACAGGAAAATACGAGTTACGGGCAAATCACCGTACTAACCTCTTTACATATGAGTTTACAAATATGAATGATTTTTTTACACACCAGTTATCGGTCGTTTCTTCAATAATCCTTTACGATTGATGATAATCAGATTGTGATTGTTGCCTAGATTAATTTCCTTTTAAATCAGTGCCGTCTGCTTGTGAGCGTAGATTTGACGTGAATGAATGATTGATTGATTGATTGGGAAATTACACTGTCTCTGGTGTAACCATCTTCTATCGGTCACACGTCTTCACGTGATACGAATTCACAGTGCACCAAACTTGAACGTTGGAGCGCAGCAATATGCGAAACTTCTTCACGTTAATTGCGTTTCCGGTCTCCAGCGTTCACATGCGTATGACTGGAAGTCAATGGAAAATTCCGAGGGAAGTCGAGCACAGCTTTGTTATGCCATGTTGATTTCATGTTACTTGCACGTTGTAATGCAGCGTTACTAATCCGTCCCTGGGGTAAGACGGTGAACAGATACAGCTTCCTGCAGGGAAAACTGTACACAATTATCTTGCATTAAAAAAAAAAACAGAATTAGATTAGGAGCATGATTAAAATCATGAAATGCGGACAGAATCCAGAGAGGACGCAAACGAGTGTTTTTAAAAGCTACGTTTTCATTCTTCGTGTAAACGTCGAAATCGTCAGTTACTACGACGTCAGTAGACATTAGCTACAAATTTAGGAAAACCCTTCTTGAAGATTTGTGTATGGTCCATATCTATTCAAGGAATTTTATTTTCTGGAATTTCTCATGTTGTTCCGGTTTCCTCTGGGTTCTCCAGTTTCCTCCCATCTCCCAAAAACATACTACTAGGTGGAGTGGTTGCGCTAAATTGCACCTAGGGGTGTGTGCGCGTGTGTGTGCGCGTGTGTGTGCGCCCGCAAGCGAACGTGCATGCTGCCCTGTGATGGATTGGCATCCTATCCAGGGTGTATTCCACCTTGTGCCCAGTGTTCCTGGGACACCGTGACCTGTTCAGGATAGAGATCAGATGAATGACTCTATCTTTCCTCCCATTCCTCTTTTCTCACACACTTTTCTTCTTCTATCTCCCTGCCCCTTATCCCATGCGTCTCCCTCTTTTCTCTCTTTCTTGCAAATTATTTTCCTATCATTATTATTATTATTATTATTATTATTATCCTGTCTATGATCTCTCTCAGTACGCGCGCCCGAGCGCGAGACGCACGAGTTCCGAATTCTGAGTTCTATCTAACTCAGCGCGTGCGTTCACAAGTAGCCCGTTCTGCGTTTTTATTTTTATTTATTTATTTTTTTTTCTTCCTTAAACGAAACGAGATACATACAAGAAGAGGACGCGTGTGTAGCGCGCGCACTGCGTGCGGTTTCGTATTCGAGTCTCCGCGTGCGTCCGGTAGGTTGCGCTCTGCGCGCGCTCACTTCAACATCAGCGCCTGAACAACCAACCTGCTCCCCCCCCCCACTCTCTCCCCTCCCCTCCTCTCCTCTTTCCACCGGCAGTGAGCACGCTTCCCCACACGCACACACACACACACACACATACACACACTGAGAGAGAGAGACAGACAGACAGACAGACGAGATTGCGCCCTCCTCTGTGTGTGTGTGTGTGTGAGTGTGTATGTGCATGCAGTGTGTGTGTGAGCGCGCTGCGCTGTGCACGTCGCTGTGCAGGAGCTTTCTCGGGACGCTACTGATGTCCGGAACGGGATAGGGACCGCGAGAAGTCGTGCTGCAGCTGGAGGCTCGCTCTGCGGGATTTAGAAAGAGAGGGAGAGAAACGAGGAAAACGAGGTAGGTGCGCTAACGTCAGTCCCACAGATCGTGCGTGTGTGTGTGCGCGCGTGTGTGTGTGTGCGCGCGTGTGTGTGTGGGCGCGTGGGTTTGTCTCGCTGCGGTAAAATTCGGTGGTTTGGTGGGAAGTTTGGCCGGGATTCCGCAGAGAGACAGCGGGAGCATCCTGTACACAAGAGTTTACCGGAGATGAGCGGCTCCCATGGGGCAGCGGCTGTGTGTGTGTGTGTGTGTGTGTGGAGCCGGTTCCGTTGGAGGCACTGCTGCAGTGAGAGAGTGCTCGCGCGATGGGAAGAAGCTGTAGAGGTGTGCGCTCGCGAGCATCGCGCAGCTCTGTGAATTATCATACCGCCTGATTACAGGTCCAGGTAGAGTGTGTATGTGTGTGTGTGTGTGTGTGTGTGTGTGTGTGTGTGTGTTTAATTAAGACATTCACCTGCCACAAAAACCCTGTGGAGACACACACACACACACACACACACACACACACACACACACACACACAGGCAGCAGCTCCACTCTTTTGCGCAGTATGTAAACCCAGACACATGCTTACACACACACACACACACACACACACACACACACACACACACACATACATGCATATATGTATACACACAGGTCCCACAACCCGATATATTTACTATCCTGGCATACTGAACCATGTGTGTGTGTGTGTGTGTGTGTGTGTGTGTGAACCTCACAATCTTAGGACCATAACAAATAGCGATGGTGCGACAGCCAAAAGTTTCAGACAAATGTGTGTGTGTGTGTGTGTGTGTGTGTGTGTGTGTGCATGTGTGTAGGCTTTAGGTTGTTAGTGTGTCATAAGGACCCAGAGTCCCCATAATACATAGATATGAGAAGGACAGAGAGGGAGGGAGAGTACATGGGCGAGGGATGTTTTGTCTCTGGCAGACGATGGTCTCTCCTCTCTCTCTCTCTCTCTCACTCACACACACACACACACACACACACACACACACACACACACACACACACAGTTGTCAGGCCTCCAAACAGCTGTCCACTAAAGTTATATGATACTGCCACCTGTTCACTTCTGTATGTTCTTTATGTATGATGTACAGTTGTGTGTGTGTGTGTGTGTGTGTATGAGAGAGAGATGGACTGAGGTTAGGACATGTTTCAAAGCTTCCATTAAGAATTCCCTCCCCCACAGCTACTCAGTGAGAACTACTGTGTGTATGTATTAATGTGTGTGTGTGTGTGTGTGTATATGTGTGGATTTTCAGCATCTGTGCCAAATGCCAGAGCTTGCTGGGTATCTCATAGCGTTAGACATTGTGTGTGTGTGTGTGTGTGTATGTGTGTGTGTGTGTATGTGTGTGTGTGTGAGAGAGTGAGAGAGAAAGTTTTTAAAGTGTGTGTGGGGGAGGGGGTTGCTGATGCGACGGTTGCATCCCCCTAGAGTTTGTGCCATTGTGTGTGTGTGCTTTTGTTCTGTCTGAGCTGGAATGCACTTGAATGCTGTGTCAACTCTAGAGACCTCTTTAGACCCCTTAATCTGTCTTACTCTCCTGTCTCACTCTCTCTCTGTCTCACCAGTTTTCTTCCTCTATGTATTTATATCATTTGTGTGTGTGTCCACTTTTTTTTTTAACAAAGGCAATTTTAGACTTGAGTAAACTTTTTAAACCAAAGACTCAACTGTCTAACCGTAAGAAACAAGTCGCTTATGTCACTTGTGGGTGTGGCCTGTCTAGCACTTATGCTACTAGCTATATATATCTTCTCAAGCTAACTATTAAAACACAAATTAAATCACGCACTAATCAGTATGAAGTCAACTTGCTTGTTTGATTTATGATACATGCTTGGCTTCATGCTAGTGTTGTTCTCAGCTTGGATTAGCAAAGCAAGCTAACTGTACTAGCTACGTACATGCAACAGAGACCCCAACGATCTCTGCTCCTTCCTCACAAATTTTTTATTTTTTTTCGTAACGTCTGTACTCGTGTTCGACGCACGTGAATCGAAGAGGGCTTTAACTAATCTGCAAGTTGTGATGATGTCACACGACGCGTCTCAGCCCAAATCTTTGGCCATTTTGAAAAAATCGTGAGCTCCTCCGAATATTGCAGAGTTTCCTTGATTTTGCCTTATTTTCTGCGATCACAAATCCTGGAGGGACTGTACAATGAAATTCAATGAAGTGACTTTGTCTTAAAAAAAGATAATGATGTTCAAAAGTTTATAAGATTCGAAGTAAGTACCGTACTGAACAGTAAACAATAAAACCACAGATGGAAAAATAAATCATACCACAATCGCTTTTGTGTTTCATACAAATTGCCTAATTTCTCTCGGGTACGATTTCATGCAGTTTTCTTACACAACGTCTTACAGATCTTCTTTCTCTACAGGGAGAATCTCAGAGAGCCTAGATGATGGTTTTTCAGGTCCATTATTTAACAAAATGTGAAAGTCATTGAATAACATTGTGTTTTTATGAAAAAAATTAATAGTTTGGCCTTTCTACTGCTGATTCAGTAGGGCGCTACTGTGTGTGTGTGTGTGGGCAAGTTTTTATATCTTCATGGGGACCAAAATGTCCACACAGGAATAGGAATATTGGGCATGTTTCACTTTATGACGACATTTAGCAGGTCCCCACAAACTGCAGCTTTTATTTAAAAAATACTAAACAAACTAAAAGAGACAAAATATTTCCGTGTGTGTGGGCAAGTTTGTTTTTTTTTCTATATCTTTGTGGGGACCAAAATGTCCACACAGGAATAGGAATAATGTTTGACCGTAAGAGGACATTTAACAGGTCCCCACAAACTACAGTTTTTATTTAAAAAAGAGAAAAAACCCAAACAAACAAAGACAAAATATTCTTGTGTGTGTGTGTGAAACAGAGTGTGCTTGTGTTAACAGATTAGTCCACATATGGGCTGAGTTTTGTCTTTCTATTGCTACTCAAACAGAGTGTGCGTGTGCGTGCGTGCGTGCGTGCGTGTGTGTGTGTGTGTGTGTGTGTGTGTGTGTGGAGAGCTTGGGTGATGTTCTCTAAGCACGTGAAGTGGATTCGGTGATGACCTCGTCTGGCCAGTGGGGCTGATGTGTATCGATCTGGTACGCCATCGCCAGTGCCAACAGCGTGCACACACACACACACACACACACACACACACATATTCCCAGCAGTGCTAGTCCAGGTCAAAAAAACATTGTTTCACACAAACCGGAATACAAGTTCTCTACTAACTCACACTGTTAAATCATTAATAACTGTCCTCTCCCAACATTTACCTCAGACAGTCCAGCTTCTCAGTGGAACGCTGCTTGAGTTCTAACTAGTAACAGAACCTTCAAAGAAGAATTTACTAGGTGAGCAAGCATAGCTGGTCCACAAGGATGTACAGATGTCCATTGCTTTTTATTATTTTCACTTATAAACTGCATTAATATGTCTTTATTTATTTGAACTCATGACTCAGACTGTATAAACAAAAAATAAAAGGTGTAGCTGTTGTTTACCTGCCAGACAGTCTTACAGCCTCAGATGCAAATTTACATGCAAATATGCAAAAAAAAATAGGAATGGGAAGCCAAATATACAGGGAGAAGTTTTGTCAACTTTTTTTATTTTTTTTATTTATTTATTTTTTTTAAAAACCAAAATGTTTACATGTAAACCGAGCTACAGCTTTCTGACTCAGAGATTATAATGTACCTCGTTATAAATAATCACATTCGCTGTCTAATGTGGAAATCCAGCCTCTAGCAGGTATGAACTTTAAAAGCGTAATTCCTACTGAAAATATCATAAACGTCACGTTTATGAATCACTTGAAGTTTTGCAAAATGCTGCATTCTGAAAGTGACCTGCAAATCTCTTCTACGCGAATTCAATTCGTTTCAATTTTAGTTGTGTAACAATTTATAACAAAGCAAACAATCCAGATGCAGATTAATTAAATTACTGTATTTTAGCTAATAAAGTACCTTTGGAATATTAGCTTTTTTTTGGAATATTAGCAGTTGTTTAACTGATTTATTTCCTACTATACATGTTCAAATGACATTGTTAACTTACTACAGGGAATATAGTGAATTTGGATCAATCAGACACTTCATTAAAGTTAATCAAAGCTGGTAAGTTTTCTTCTGTAGCTTCAGACTTCTTCAATGATGTACTGAGTTTGATCAATTTTCATTATTATTTTTTCCATGCAGATTGCACAGTATGTTCAGTAAGCGCAAAAACCAGATTTGTTCTAGAAACTGAAAAATCTTATTATGAATAACCTAGGGATATACTACATTTATAGCTGTATTTTAATATTTTGTTTGTTTCTTATTCAATACATATTTTGCCGCACGTCTGATATTTTGTGCTACAAGTCACAGAATGTTCATAACAATTTGAAAAAAATGACCGTAATGTGTCTGTACAGTTTTGGGGATTTCGTAATTGTTCAATTGTCGAAGAATACGAAATTATTAAAGAATTGTATAACCGAGGCATATTATATCGGCCCCTCCAGGGTGTACACCCTGACTAACACAAAATTAAGCGAACTCCGCAATATTCAGAGCACAGGTTTGGTCATGTGACATTGTCACAACACCCTCTTCGATTCACGTGCGTCGAACTGGCGTACAGCTGAAAGGTCCCGTTTACCGACAAACGTCGCTGTGAAAGACTAAAAAGACACAAAAAACTCCACAAATTTTTAAAAAGGTCACAGCATAATAAGTAATAAGGTCCCCCCCCCCCCCCCCCCCCCCCCAAAAAAAAAAAAAAAAAAAAACTCTGTGAAATCCTGTACGGACTGATTTATTTATTTGGTTAATTATCATGATATTATAGTATCTGCTCTCATTTGTTGTTTATTTGTTATAATGTATACCGACAGGCAGGCATTTTGGATGATGTCATTTATACAGCTAAACTGAAACAGCAAAACTTTTAACGGTAGAACAATTTCCGGTTTAATTATCACTGTGTACGGTCATTACTGATCCATCGTCCCAGCCCTAATTACTGTAAAATCTATTCAGCGATTTTCAATTTGCAGCGTTTGTGCTTGGTCGAGCCAGACGAGGTTTGGAAACGCTTGTCTACACACACAGGTATGCAAATCATGATGCGAGCGGTGCATAAAGCGCATTGTGCCGTTTTTTTTTTGTGTGTGTGTGTGAGTGAGTGAGTGAGATAGCGAGAGAGAGATCATGCTTGTATTGTGATATAACATCGGCACTGAGGCCTGGAATTGCTTTCTTTAGTGTTGACAAATTGTGACACTTACTCGCTGATGTAGTGACAAAGTGAAGGGTGAATTGGTTTTACACTCCACACACACACAAACACACACACACACACACACAGAGGGGGTCATAGTCTCATAGTCATAGTCATACTGGCTCTCACACTACACATCTTACAATATGCAAACACAGATATATAAAAATACAAATACACACTCGTTTCTCTCACTCACACAACCACACACACTCACATCATGTTTAATTTATGCCTTTTTTGATCTAGTGATGAAGAACTGTAACAAAGCGGCGTATACTAAGTAAGATTTGCAGAACACACACTCACACACAGCTCACTGGAGCGTATAGGGTGTCATTAGTTAAGGTAATTCAGCTGCAAACTTGAGATTGATTGGATTTCTCTCTAAGCATCTGATAAGAAAATTACAAAAGATATGCGTGTGTGTGAGAACGATAGTGAGGTTTGTGAGGCTATAGTGTACTCTTCACCTACGTGTGTGTGTGTGTGTGTGTGTGTGTGGAGTCAGAATCAAAGGGATTTTATCCCAAAAAGGTTTTAACTCTTTTAAATCTTATGACAGGTAATAGTGGATAAATTGTCAATATTTTGTCAATTTGTCAACATTTTACTTTAGCGGAAATGTTTTTTTTGTACAATTTCTTTATACAATTGTACCCCAGTGAACCTGCGAGAACCCGATGCATTTTTTTTTTTTTTACAGGTGTTTACTCACACCAAACGTCGACTCAGTTCTGTTTAGTACTGTTTAATGCTCGTAACTGCAAAAATATATCTTGGCAAGTAAAAATATCGCAAATTCAACTATCAATTTCTTTTTGTTAGCTTGGTTTTAAACAAATATAACATTATTAAGCTTATTTTTACATATTTTCATTCTAATTTCTTTCTTGAAATTGTCTCGTTCTATTGCCTGATAATTGTTTATTATGCGAAATGATCTGCGTATCGAATAAGACGATTTTAAGCTTGAAATTATCCAATTTGTCTTGATTTATTCTTGATGGTCTTATAATTGTTATATAATTATACACTGCACAAAGGTGATAGGAAGTGAAGATATCATGAATAAAAGTTTTCTAGCACTTCTCATTATAATATTATTGATATATCTGTGTAGAAATTTTTTTATTTAATTATTTTTGACACCATTTTGTCTTTTCTTTGACTTTATTTTACAGGCATATATATATATATATATATATATATATATATATATATATATATATATATGTGTGTGTATGTATGTATGTATGTATATGTATGTGTGTGTGTGTGTTTATGTTTTGAATAGTTAAAGTAGAGCAACCTATAATAACATAAAACTTATACACATATTTTAATAAGTAACTAAAAAAACACAGTGTCATACTCCAAATAATGTATGACTTAATTAAGCATAACTTCTTTACTTTAAACATTTAACTATATTGTTTTATATAAATATTTGCAAACATAATTTACACATTTTATTGTACTGTTTGCATTAGCTTGTGTGCTTGTGTCCCAGATGGAGTAAAAGTGTGTGTGTGTGTGTGCGCGTGTGTGTGCGCGTGTCTGTCTGTCTAATTTAGGACATTGGGTTTGATGATGGAAGCCCACATATAATTTAATTAATTACATACTGTACACATACATATAATTACGATCGATGAATAAGTTCTTGCTTTCCCGTTTTCAAGACGTCCAACAGATATCATTATGCTGTCAGTCTTGTGTTGTGTGAACGTACTTGTGTGTGTGTGTGTGTGTGTGTGTGTGTGTACACATATTTAGGTCTTTGTACAGAAATGTCCTCAGAAATATACAGTACTTTTACAGATTTGATTTTATTCTGTTTCGTTTTAAAGCAATGGTGAAGTCGTGTATCTGAGTAAGCATGTTTTGGTATCTTGCTGGTGATTATATGTCCTCACAAAGATAGGAATATCTGCCAGTTTTTGACATTATGGGGACATTTGGCAGGTTCCCACAGGTCAATATTTAAAAAAAAATGTTTCGTCTTGGTCACCGAGGTTACAATTAGGGTTTAAGTTTATATATATATATATATATATATATATATATATATATATATATATATATATATATATATATAATAACATATATATATATACAAATACATATATATATATATATATATATATATATATATATATATTATTATATAAAATAATTATATATTATTATTAGGTTTATATAGAATATCATTAATTAGCTAGAGTAATATAAAATAATTATGCCAATGGAAAGTCATCACTAATATAAGAACAGTAAGAAAAATTTAGAACTCATTCTACCAATTTAAAGCACACACCCCTTCCCACATTTGTATGCTTTTTCTATGTTGTCAATTTCTACATTCAAATGTCCCACATTTCCCAAATGCAGTAATTGGTTGTACTTTAACTTTCAAGTTTTTAACATTTTTCTCATTTTATTAAAAACATTGCTTTTATATCGAAATATAACATGGTTCTAGTAGGAAATTTCCTAAAATCTGATATTGTGACAACATTGCAAACCAGATAAAATGTCGAGCAACGATCAGGATACATGTGTTTAACAAGCTGTAGTTGCAATATGGTGTGTTTAATTTGTGCTAAATTCCAGGTGTCACTTGTATCCTGCATAATTCATGAAGTATTTATCTGGCACGTTTAATCTGACAGTATTCTTGCGTATTAACAATCTGACCAGTGAGCGTGTGTAATGAAATGTTTAGTGTAAAGTGAAATGATTGGTGTTTTTTGGAGTGTACTTTTGGATGTTAATCTTTTGATATCGCCAAGTAAATGCCAGGAGAACTTATCAACAAAACACTTAGCATCTAATTTTTCACTTTTTAAATTCGCACAAGGAGTTTCTCTTAGACTCCAATTAATAAATAATAAGGATAAAATATATCCAGTACGTTCAAGTCATTCATTCAGAATATATAGAATAAAGTTCAGAATGTGCAATAAGATGATTTGAATGTAGAGTAAAATGAAAATGAAAGATTTGCTTTATTAGTCTTTATAATGCATTCAATAATTATATACATTTTTATGTATTTCCAGTGATTTTGAAATTAACCAAAGAAATTGTATTTTTGGCCATGAATTATTAATAACACACTAATTATTAAGCATGAATTATTAACTTTGTTATTTAGTTATTTGAAGTTTCAATTGTATAAATTGTCATTTTCTTAATTATTATTGCACCGTCATCACTGTTGAATTCTCAGTTCTGATTGGTCAGAAGGTAGTCCCAGTAATTCAGCTATAAAGTTAATGTACTCATTTGGATACGTTATCGTTTCTACAACAACTCATACAGGGATTTGTATGGTGGACTTTCCACGTAAGTGGATTTTTTTTTTTCAAAATAAGTTAAGTTTTCACAGTATAAGGAGATGACCATTTAATATTTATAGAAGGAGTCTCCAGTGTCAGCGGTAGTGCTTTCCAACATGGCAAATTCTTTAGAATTGTTTCTAATTTGTCTGCATTTTAGTCTTTTTAACTTCAAGTCAGAGAACAAATTGAGGCTGGTGATGGATCGACTGTTTATAGCTGCTAGAACGGAACAAGAATGAACTTGTTTTGCGGACACTCCTCAACATTAAATGTAACTATAAAAAGTAAGAACATTTGTGGTGTAAAAGGAATAAAGCGCTTCAGGACATGCTGTTATTAGGAAATAATCCACGATGGAATTAAAATATATATATACGTTTGTTAATTTTATTTATTTATTTATTTATTTATTTATTTTCTAATGTAGCCATGTCCAGATCTTTAAATCTGATGCGCTCTTCTCCACTAACACATCAACATGTTATTAATCCACAGTTGTACAGGGAGGTTTTTTTTTTTTTTTCCCACTCAGCGTACTGTGTACAATATCCAAGGAAATCCATGCAGCGAAAATAAAACGAGGCATGAAACACGAGGCAGGATGATAGATGGCTACTTGTTATTTTGCATGATGCAGAACAGATGGGATGAGAGCGAGAGAGAGAGAGAGACCTGTTGCTAATTGCTAATAAGGTCTGGGTATAAAAGGCAGCGCTCCAATCCTGATTTAAACACGCTCTAATCATCTTTCACCAAAGCCCATTCCGTTACACTGTCGGCTCGAGCAGACTGTAGACTGGGGAAGAGCGTTGATTACCCAGAAGACATCCGTTTCAAGATGGCAGACAAGACTATATCAATAGTGTTTAATATTTCAAAACGTATACCGTTTGACTGAGTTTGCTTACTACAAATCCTCCGTAGTGTTGTTACATATAATATAGATTCATCTCATAATGATGACCTGATAAATACTGACAACTTTATGAAAATTTCATTCTCAAAAAAACGATTCTGTCGTATCCTTTGGGGAATTTTTCTTTTAACTCCAGGACACGTTCAAAATGAAAACAATACAATACAGACTATGTTTAAAACGGTCAACTGTCTAAAAATGACCTACTAATAAGCAAGCCACGCCTCCAACAACGAGCGCTTGTAACAAAGATCAATTACCGTACCGAAGTGCACGTAGTACTTGTGGAATATTTTGTGAGGACATCGTAAAGCCACACCCGTGTCTGTGATTGATCGTAATTACGACATAGAAATTTTCGAATGGAAATCTTGTTCCGCAAACAACACCACCGTTTCTTTCAGTTACTTTGAAATGTGTAAGTGATGACGGGAGTTCTGCTAATCATCACATTTCTGCTAGCACATGAGCAAGCTAGCTAGCGAACCGTCAAATTCCCAGCATGTAAACTGTAACCCGTCGTACACAGACGGCACTTAAGTGATCGTATCATTGTGACTTTTGTCTTGCTTATGGTCGTTCAGCGGTGCTAAGCTAAGAGCAACGTTTGCCAAATGGTTAGTCCATTAAGCAAATTACTGCTTCCTGTCATGTCACGACATGCTAATGATGTCATTTACTCGAATTAGCCACGAAAGCCCATTAGCTAAATAAACAAATCAGGAGTACTTAAATTGTAGGTGTTCTCTAGTACATAGTCATTAACACACACACACACACACACACACACACACACACACACACCACATCCCGTCCATTGCTTGCTGATTCAGTCCTCCGAGGTGGCTTGCGGCACATGCCCTATATTTATGGAAGAGTCTGGAAAATGCACTGCCGTTTGCCAGTAACACTGTGTGTGTGTGTGTGTGTGTGTGTGTGTGTGTGTGTGTGAGAGAGAGAGAGAGAGAGAGAGAGAGAGAGAGGGAGAGAGACTGGGGTAGATGTATAATGTTACAGACTGGGTTTTGCAAATGAAAGACAAGACCTGGGAGACGGAAACGTGTTCAAAAGCCAAAGAGAGGGATGTATGGAGACAGAGAGAGAGATAGAAAAGAGAGAGGGAGAGATTGAGTTTCCGAAGCAGATCCAGTTTTAGAAATCTCGTAGGCCAGCTTTGTGGTGCGTGCTGCGTAACTGATAAAAGGAGACCAAAAAAGAATTTAAGAGAAAGAGCTCAGATCGTTCTAATGGAAAGGTGTGCAAAAAAAGAAACAAAAAGAGCGAGCTTTAATTTCATCGTATTTTGTTTTTTTTATTTCATCAAAGCTAATCAGACAACGTACTTTCTTTAGCTAATCTGTACAACACAAAAACACATAATTACATACAGTATATTCAACGCTTGTCTTTATCTGTGCAAATTAATAGCATCTGGGTTAGTAAATTGATGGATTATTTTCGTTACCAAGGTGTCACACAAGAAACATCTCATGATGGGTAAAAGCAAAGAGCTCTCCCAAGACCTTCACAACCTTATTGTTGCAAAACATATTGATAGAATCAGATACAGATGCATTTCATAACTTCTGAATCTTCCAGGAAGCACCATTGGGACCATTATCCGCAAGTGGAAGCAACATCACTCCGTCATCAACCGGCAATGCACAGGAGCTCCTCACAAGATTACTGACCAGGGAGTCAGAAGAATAGTCAGAAGAGTAGCCCAAGAGCCAAGGACCACTCGGAAAGAGCTCCAGAAACACTTGGAGGCAGCAGGTGCCATAGTCACAGAGAAAACAATAGGCAATGCACTCCACTGCTCACGCTCACCCCACAAGACTCCATTAATAAAGAAAAGGCGTGTCGAAGCTCATTTAAAGTTTGCTACAACTCATTTGGACAAGTCTATGAAATACTGGGAGAGTGTAGTCTGCTCAGATAAGAGCAAAATTTAACTTTTTGTCTGTCATACTACTCACCATGTTTGGAGAAGAAATGTCACTGCACATCACCCTAAAAACACTACACCAACAGTGAAGTGTGGAGGTGAAGCATCATGGTGTGGGGCTGTTTTTCATCACATGGTACTGGAAGACTTCATATAATTGAAGGAACGATGAATGGAGCCCTTTACCGGGAGGTTCTTGAGAAGAATCTGCTGCATCCACCAGGATGATGAAGATGAGACGTGGGTGGACCTTCCAGCAGGACAACGATCCAAAGCACACAGCAAAGGAAACTCTCAATTGGTTTCAGAGAAAAAAAATGAAGGTGTTAGAATGGCCCAGTCAATCACCTGAGTCGAATCCAACTGAACAAGATTTAAAGACAATATGTTTAGAAGAATGGGACAAAATCACACCTGAATACTGCGTCCCATTAATTTCTTCATACAGGAAGCGTCTTGAACCGTCATTACAAACAAAGACTTCTCCACTAAGTATTAAATACATTTCAGTTAGCGTGTTCAACACTTTTTTCCTGTGTCATTCCTCTTTATTACACATAACTTCATTTATGGACTTTAATGTTGTGGATTCTTTATATTTCCAGATTTTTTGAGTTAATACTGATGTCTGGTGAAAATTTCATGTGAATAGCCTCATTGGAAATATATTTACTGAAAAAAAATGTTGACACGTTCAATACTTACTTCCCCCGCTGTAATTCGTACGTAATGTGCAAAAAACCCGAACACCTTGTGTGTTCTCCCCTGCAGAATTTAGAGACGTCCTTTAGAGCAGTCTGTTGTACTGTTGAACATTGTTGAACACTTTAGGACCTTGGTGAAAAGAACTCTTTTCAACTCCTCTGCTTTTGTCATGTCGGTCTGGTAACCTGGGTCATGGCACGTATGTGAGGAACACTTGACTTGTGTCTGCGCCAGTTTTCCAGAGGTTGTGTACACCATAATGGCGTTCATCACATTTAATTCAGTGATGAAGTGACGCTTGTCTTGAATATGGACCTCGTGTGGGCTTCCTTGTCGTCCTTGTAGCCTGTAATGTTTAAGGACACACAATACTGCCGTATATGTACGTAATGTCCACAATATGAGTCCGTTACTTAATATATCCGAAAAGCTCGTCTTCTGCAACTTTGTTCCCGAAAGTGCAAGAAAACATCCACAGCCTAATTATCCTCAACTTCAGTGTGGAGTATTTCTCCTTCTTATTTATTATCTCCAATGTCCCAAGCGAGTACCAGAAACGGAATAAAACCAGACTTTTCGTCCTCTGACTCTTCCATCACAGGATATAGTATTAGCTAGTGACTCATTTCCTCTAGCACAGCCTCATACCTCCGCGAACTTTAAAGCAGACCACCTCTGTGTTTAGTTACAAGCTTTGCACTGATCTACGACTTGTGGATTCAGCTTTAACGATGTCTCGTTCGTTTGCGTTCACGCGTTATTCGCTCAAAACCATTAGGTCCAAGGAATCAAGCGCATGGGCGAGCAGGAAGTGAGGAAATTAGTTCTTAATCGACGAGTCCAATGAGGCTGGGATGAGTCGTGCTTCTCGAAAAACTTAACGGCATTACCGACGTCATTATACGCTAGAAAGTGTGTTTAAATTGATGAGTCACACAACGACAATTATTGAGCTAAGACTCAAAATGCTTGATGTAAGAACATTACTGTTGTATCCTTATTATATCTCATAATCTTGACAGAAGTATCATGCTAATATAGAGAATATTGTCTGTATCTTTCTAATATGCACAATAGTGTGTCTATTTGTCGCTAATATGCTCAATAGTGTGTCTATTTGTCGCTAATATGCTCAATAGTGTGTCTATTTGTCGCTAATATGCTCTATAGTGTGTCTATTTGTCGCTAATATGCTCAATAGTGTGTGTATTTGTCGCTAATATGCTCAATAGTGTGTGTATTTGTCGCTAATATGCTCAATAGAGTGTCTATTTGTCGCTAATATGCTCAATAGTGTGTGTATTTGTCGCTAATATGCTCAATAGTGTGTGTATTTGTCACTAATATGCTCTATAGTGTGTGTATTTGTCGCTAATATGCTCAATAGTGTGTCTATTTGTCGCTAATATGCACAGTAGTGTGTCTATTTGTCGCTAATATGCTCAATAGTGTGTCTATTTGTCGCTAATATGCACAGTAGTGTGTCTATTTGTCGCTAATATGCTCAGTAGTGTGTCTATTTGTCGCTAATATGCTCAGTAGTGTGTCTATTTGTCGCTAATATGCTCAGTAGTGTGTGTATTTGTCGCTAATATGCTCAGTAGTGTGTCTATTTGTCGCTAATATGCTCAATAGTGTGTCTATTTGTCGCTAATATGCTCTATAGTGTGTCTATTTGTCGCTAATATGCTCAATAGTGTGTGTATTTGTCGCTAATATGCTCAATAGTGTGTGTATTTGTCGCTAATATGCTCAATAGAGTGTCTATTTGTCGCTAATATGCTCAATAGTGTGTGTATTTGTCGCTAATATGCTCAATAGTGTGTGTATTTGTCACTAATATGCTCTATAGTGTGTGTATTTGTCGCTAATATGCTCAATAGTGTGTCTATTTGTCGCTAATATGCACAGTAGTGTGTCTATTTGTCGCTAATATGCTCAATAGTGTGTCTATTTGTCGCTAATATGCACAGTAGTGTGTCTATTTGTCGCTAATATGCTCAGTAGTGTGTCTATTTGTCGCTAATATGCTCAGTAGTGTGTCTATTTGTCGCTAATATGCTCAGTAGTGTGTCTATTTGTCGCTAATATGCTCAATAGTGTGTCTATTTGTCGCTAATATGCACAGTAGTGTGTCTATTTGTCGCTAATATGCTCAATAGTGTGTCTATTTGTCGCTAATATGCTCAGTAGTGTGTCTATTTGTCGCTAATATGCTCAATAGTATGTCTATAACATGTTAATATGTATAATAGAAGTTATGAATGGCTGTATCATGCTAATACAGACAATATTCTGTCTATGTCTTGCTAATATGGACACTAGCGTGTCTGTATCAGACAATATTGTGTCTTTAACCTGCTAAAATGAATAAGAGAAGTTATGAATGGCTGTAGCATGCTCATACATTAACGACAATGGTGTTCTCAAGGATGTTCAGTTTGGGATCGTATTTTATAACCAAATTAGATCTATTAGACTTGTTTTGATTGGTCTTTGGGCTGGATGGTCATGATCGCTGCATGATGACAAACGGGTAAAGGCGATCTAGCTTTCTAGCACTGTAACGACACTCAGTCGATCTTATTAGCGCCGTATTGATGCGCTATTAGCCATATTAGCCCCTTGCGTGATCTTCTCCAGATCTGTTCATTAGGCCAATACGTGTTAACGCCTCGACTTCGTTTTCAATAATTCGTCCCTCAAATCCGCTTTGGTATTCTGCCCAGCTCGTAGCGTTTCCTCGCCGACGGGTCGGATCTCAGAAACGGCTAATGAACCGATGCGGCGAAAGGTCAAACTTATTAAAAGACGAAGCTGCAGCTCCAATTCGCAGAAGAGCTCCAGGATCACGGGGCTTTTTTTACGCCAGACGCCAGTCACGCCGTGAATCGATCACGCGTTTCCGAATTTATCGCTCACCTTTTTAGCGAGCACGCTAATTCTCACGCTATTCGTCACTTAGTCCGATAAAAGCGAACGCGATCTTTCCGAAGTGGATGCTTTGACAGAAATATTAGCGTCTGCACAAAATAAATGCTACCAGACTAACACAAACTACGTTAATAATCACATTCAATGTTCTTTCTGTCTGAAACCCCGAGACAGGAAATAAACTTCCATCCTCATCTCGTTTTGTTCCTTAACAAATCTGAGGACATTAACAAGATTTGTAGAGATTCACTGTCGCTGAAAGTGTCGATACCTACGCCGTATGGACAAAATGTAGCTTTAGCGTAGCATTAGTCTCCTCGGGTATATTATTAGCCGCTTGATGTGAGAGATGGAGTGTGAGATTGATTGATAGGGGAAGTGTTAGCATGAGGGGATGAGTGAAGAGCTGAGATGGAGGGAGGGAGAAACAGAATGGAGCTGTTACAGAGAGAATGCAGGCGCAGTCAATGTAAGCTAGTCAATCAGTGTCGAAGGAAATAGCACTTCTAAAGAACTATTCATCTGTGTGTGTGTGTGTGTGTGTGTGCGCGTGTGTGCATGTGTGCGGCTGAGTTGATTGTTCACTCATTCGCTTTCCTTGTCTTCTTCGCTCCTGCTGCTCTACATACACTCGTACTTACCGAGACGCTGTGGGATACGTAAGCTATAATTTTACCCAGGCCGCGTCCCAAACCGCACTCGTATTTCGGGAAGGCTGCTATTTCAGAGTTACGTAGAGGACTCATGAAATCCCACAAAAGTACCGCTATGGGATTAACACAAGAATTACGCTCCGGGATTTGAAGACGTTGAAACGTTGCATGGCCCATAAAGTGAACTCTGTGAAAGCGGTTTGAGACACGTCCACGGTGGACTTGTGGAACTACAGGGTGTGTGATTTGGAACGCTTCTACAGTAGACCAAGCGTGGTGAAAATTTGTGATTGTGTTTCTGTGGCCTATATAGAGGACAGGGTGTGTGATTTGAGACACTTCCATGGTGGACTGAGATGTTTGTGGCCTACGTGTGTAGTGTGCAGGGTGTGTGATTTGGGACACTCCGCAGTGGACTGATGGTGGACGTGTGTGTTGAGATGCATTTATGTAGCCTTTATAGTGAATAGGAATTTCAGTTTGGGCCACGCCCACAGTGGACTGACATTTCTGATCCTGTTAATGTGGCCTACATCATACAGTGGAAAGGCTGTGTGATTTGGGACACTTCCACAATGGAGTGATGCTGGTTTGACATTTGATTTTTTTTTTGGTAATGGTGTTTATGTGGCGCGTAAAGTGAGTAAAGCAAGTGATTTGGGACAGTTCCACAGCTGACAGACATTTGTGTTGCCAGTAAAGTGGACAGCCTTATATATTGTAAAGGATGTGTGATTTGGGACACTTCCACTGTGGACTGAGGTGTTTGTGTTGCCATTAACGTGGCCTACAGTATGTAGTGAATGACGTTGATGACGTTGTCCATGTTGCCTATATACTGAATAGGACGTGTGATTTGGGACACGTCCACAGTGGAGGACTGATGACGGTGTCCATGTTGCCTATATACTGAATAGGACGTGTGATTTGGGACACGTCCACAGTGGACTAAGAGGATTGTGATGATGTTTTAAGTGAAATGAACAAACCTTGTTTTGAACCAGATCACTGATCTTATTCCTTTAGTCACTAGATTAGCATGCTAGCTAGTGCTCTTGATCCTCCAGTGTAGGGAATAGGGTTTAGGGTTGTTTCGAGGCAAAACCGATCAAGAGAAAAGGAAACTTGAGTGATAATTGAGTGAGTTGTCTGTGATAATTAGTGTCTCATACTAGCATGCTAACAAGTTATCCGTTTTTATCTTCCTGTCTTTTTGTAATTTCCTCTTGTCCTTTTTTTTCTACACAGTTGTTTTCTCTGACACAACACACACACACACACACACACACACACACACACACACAGCTTTTAGAGACACACACACTTACATTCCATTATTCTTTGCTAATTATTTGCATAAAAACTTTGACACAAACACTTTCGACTCTCTCTCTCTCTCTCTCTCTCTCTCTCTCTCTCTGTGTCTGTCTCTCTCTCTCTCTCTCCCTCTCACTCACTCACTCACACACACACACACACACACACACACACACACACACACACACACACACACACACACACACACAGCAGTAGCGTGTCTCGTCTTTTTGTTTATTCATTAAGTGGAATTGTCATCATACTGTTTCCAGTGACCTGATTAGCATTTCTCAGCATTTGTCTGATGTCGTAAAGCAGGCTGCCTCTCAGGGTTTAGCATCGTTTCAGTCACGTGTCCTCATCCGGCTTACCGTATGACCGTAGTTGATACTATAAAACATTATATATATATATATATATATATATGTGTGTGTGTGTGTATATATGTGTATATATATAATGTTTTATAGTATCAACCCTGAGATATATATATATATATATATATATATATATATATATATATATATATATATATATACACACACACATACACACACAGTATCTCACAAAAGTGAGTACACCCCTCACATTTTTGTAAATATTTGATGATATCTTTTCATGTGATAACACTGAAGAAATGACACTTTGCTACAATGTAAAGTAGTGAGTGTACAGCTTGTGTAACAGTGTAAATTTGCTGTCCCCTCAAAATAACTCAACACACAGCCGTTAATGTCTAAACCGCTGGCAACAAAAGTGAGTACACCCCTAAGTGAAAATGTTCAAATTGGGCCCAAAGTGTCAATATTTTGTGTGGCCACCATTATTTTCCAGCACTGCCTTAACCCTCTTGGGCATGGAGTTCACCAGAGCTTCACAGGTTGCCACTGGAGTCCTCTTCCACTCCTCCATGACAACATCACGGAGCTGGTGGATGTTAGAGACCTTGTGCTCCTCCACCTTCTGTTTGAGGATGCCCCACAGATGCTCAATAGGGTTTAGGTCTGGAGACATGCTCGGCCAGTCCATCACCTTCACCCTCAGCTTCTTTAGCAAGGCAGTGTTCATCTTGGAGGTGTGTTTGGGGTCGTTATCATGCTGGAATCCTGCATACTGATCATGCTCTGCTTCAGTATGTCACAGTACATGTTGGCATTCATGGTTCCCTCAGTGAACTGTAGCTCCCCAGTGCTGACAGCACTCATGCAGCCCCAGACCATGACACTCCCACCACCATGCTTGACTGTAGGCAAGACACACTTGCCTTTGTACTCCTCATCTGGTTGCCGACACACACGCTTGACACCATCTGAACCAAATAAGTTTATCTTGGTCTCATCAGACCACAGGACATAGTTCCAATAATGGCAGTGGTGGCTTGGCGGTTAAGGCTCTGGGTTACTGATCAGAAGGTTCAAGCCCCAGCACTGAAAAGCTGCCACTGTTGGGCCCTTGAGCAAGGCCCTTAACCCTCTCTGCTCCAGGGGCGCTGTGTCATGGCCTACCCTGTGCTCTGACCCCAGATTCCTAACATGCTGGGGTATGCGAAGGAAAAAATTTCACTGTGCATGTGTGTATGTGATTAATAAAGACTCATCATTATCATTATTATATCCTTAGTCTGCTTGTCTTCAGCAAACTGTTTGCGGGCTTTCTTGTGCATCTTTAGAAAAGGCTTCCTTCTGGGGCGACAGCCATGCAGACCAATTTGATGCAGTGTGTGGCGTATGGTCTGAGCACTGACAGGCTGACCCCCCACCCCTTCAACCTCTGCAGCAATGCTGGCAGCACTCATACGTCTATTTCCCAAAGAGATACTCTGGATATGACACTGAGCATGTGCACTCAACTTCTTTGGTCGACCATGGCGAGGCCTGTTCTGAGTGGAACCAGTCCTGTTGGTCTGAGTGGAACCCGCTGTATGGTCTTGGCCACCATGCTGCAGCTCTTGGCAATCTTCTTATAGCCTAGGCCATCTTTATGTAGAGAAACAATTCTTTTTTTCAGATCCTCAGAGAGTTCTTTCCCATGAGGTGCCATGTTGAACTTTCAGTGACCAATATGAGGGAGTGTGAGAGCGATGACACCAAATTTAACACACCTGCTCCCCATTCACACCTGAGACCTTGTAACACTAACAAGTCACATGACACCGGGGAGGGAAAATGGCTAATTAAGCCCAATTTGGTCATTTTCACTTAGGGGTGTACTCACTTTTGTTGCCAGCGGTTTAGATATTAATGGCTGTGTGTTGAGTTATTTTGAGGGGACAGCAAATTTACACTGTTACACAAGCTGTACACTCACTACTTTACATTGTAGCAAAGTGTCATTTCTTCAGTGTTGTCACATGAAAAGATATCATCAAATATTTACAAAAATGTGAGGGGTGTACTCACTTTTGTGAGATACTGTATTTGTATTTATATATATATATATATATATATATATATATATATATATATATATATAACTTACTGGAAACCATAAAAAATAAATAAATCTTGCTTCTATAGATCTCATTAGCATAAATCTGTCTTTATTAGCACAAACATATTTGCTCACACGTGCGTGAAGTTCCAATATAAGACGTCGTTGTGGCAAATAAACGTTTAGTTTTGCTCGTTATCAGTTATTCATTCGTTATTGATATAACATTTCCTCATTGTCATGAAATCAGTAAGGGAACTGAACTACAGTTCCCAACAGCCACTGCTTCATTGTCACATGACCACCTGCACCTGATTAACATTCCGGGTAATTAGCACTCTTGTATGTAGTCACAGTTTGCAGTGCACTCTTTGTCTCATGTTATCGTCTCACTATACCTTTGTCTTTGCTGCCGTATTTTGTCATTGCCACAGTGTTTTGTTTCATTGTTGTAGAGTGTTTCATATGTTTGTTATTAAATGTTTAAGAATCTGCACTTTCTTCCGTCTGTATTTTGAATCGTGACACTCATGACCATTTCCCTTAGCTCATTAGCATACCTATCACCTAATTAGCATATGCCCACCCTCTTTCCCAAACCTTCTTGGACATAAAATGTCCTCTGTACTGGTAAAAGATGTTTTATATTTAAAAAATGGTTAATTAACACGGCTAATTAATGCTTATTAACAGTAATTTATGGAAGTATAATAGTGCCAAATGTCCTCAAGGCAAAATGGCATGTTGAATTACATAAATTCGAAGGGAATTACTTACAGTCACAAAACCAACTACACCTTTTAGATTTTTGATAAAAAGGAGTGCGTTATAGCTGACACCTAGATGAACACTTTACAGTTGATTTTATGACCAAGTCAT
>NC_030432.2:2378394-2383394 GCF_001660625.3 Ictalurus punctatus
TATAGAATAAAATGTATCGAAATAGCAGTTGTAAATTGGGAAATTGTGTTTAATTTAGTAAATAAAGATCGTATTAAGTTAGTTATAAACATAGTTTTGGCAAGTGGATATAAGAACTAAGCCAAGCTAGCTAACTAGGTAGTAGCTTGATAACCTGTTGACTGTTTACAGAATTAACTCATAAATGTTCACGTATAGTATTTAGAATTTTTATATTCAATATTATTTCCATGCAAATTTTTCAATGTTTTAGTTTTCACACGTGATTTCTGACACAATTAACATACTTCCACATGTGAATTTGTTTTTACAGGTTCGTTATTTAGATGTGATTTTTTCCCCACGTGATCACATATCGTTTATATAACATCACGTGTCTTCATAACATGAAGTCATAATTTCAGGCCATTCAATTATAATTTGCATTACAAATTACTCACCTAATCAAAAACTGTGGAATGTTTGCGATTTAAAAAAAAAAAAATCCATAAGAGACAATTTTTGGGCAGCACTCATGCCCTGAGATCAATTCTGATCAGGTTTTTAACCCTCGGCGAACACAAACCCATAATTCAAGTGATGATTTCTAATTCGGTAATAAAATATTATATGATATACGCTGGGATAAGAAATGTAATGTGAGCGCACACCTCCTTCTTTGTTCTCTTCATCTTCGAATGACGTGATGGCTTCAGGCCGAGTTGATCTCAGAGAAGGAGAAAAAGAAGAAGGAGAGAAGGACTAATCGTGCTTTTCTGCAGCAGACGCAGTTTCTATTTCCTGAAGGAGTTTCTCCCGTGCGGTTTTGTGTTTTAATTGTTCATGGATCGAGATTCGGGGGCATGGAAACAAGAGCTGCAAGGAAGGAAAATTGATGTTAAAAAAAAAAAAAAAAAACAATTCAAGACTCAGTTCACGTTCCAGACTAGGGCAGACATTATTTCATAAACCGGATAAACACTTTCACAGACGAACTGCACGTAATGACTGTTTGAAAGACGAGTCAAACAGCTTACGGTGTTATGGCTAACGTTTCCAAATTACATTATGTAGCAGATTGATAGCATTTGCATAGGATTTTTTTGCCCCACAGCAAGAATATTAAATTACCTACATGCAAACAATATACGCGCTGTTTAAATAGCAGTGTTTCACGAGTTCATAGCAATAATTCAACCATAATTTGCTCTTGGAGTAAAGAAATTAACTCCACATTGCTACCTGGAAGGTAGAGTTGTCTAAACGATAAAATGTAAACATGGCGATTGGATGCTAGATCTAAAGCTAAGCTGCTATGCTAAAGCATATGTCCGACTGTACTTGTGTGTGTGTGTGTGTGTGGGTGTGTGTCGGTGGGCAGAAGGTGAGGACAGGGAATTACTCATGACTAGATGACTAGATGTTTGCCTCGGGGCATGCTGGTCTTGTTATAATGGTGATACAGGATCCAGCACGCACAAACACACATACACACTCTCCCATCTAGCAGTGGCACTCCAGTTCCCGAGTGTTTTAAAAGGTACAGTCAATAAGTCGGCAGCGATAACTCGAAGCCCCCTTTCCCTTAAGGTCCGTTCATGGTGAAATTAATTCTGCCGTATCGATCTCTCTTCTCTTGTATCGGATATCAACATCTCGATCTGACATGACTCAACAAAACTCTTAACTCTTATCTGAACAAGGAAACACTCACCCTCACTGAGCGGTAATAAAGGAGACCGACAGACAGAGACGAATGAGACAGTGGTACCCTTTAGGGATAGAAAAATGGTCAGGGTGCATTAAAGGGTAAATTGATGAGAAGGTAAAATCGGGGTACTGTTTAGTGCTCGGAGTAAAAGAGGGGCAAATGAGACTCGATAATGATTAAGGATAAAGAGTGCGGCAGGCAAGACAAGGACACGAAGAAGCCATGTGAAACACATGTTCAGTCAGGTGTAAAAAGAACATTTGTAAGGGGCAGGATAGACAAGGAGTACAAATGTACAGTGCAGTGCGACTTGGGGTTAAAGAGAGAGGGATAAAATTTACCACTTATGTGTATAGTGGTACATTTCAGGGGTAAAAAGATGGACAGGGGTATTGATTAGGGATAAAGAGACTGGTGAGCTTGGGTGTCATTTAAAAGGTGAAGGAGGGGCAACTGAGAAATGGGGTAATGGGATAGAAAAGAGGAACTGGTGTAGGAGGGCTACTGTTTAGTGATCTAAATTATGCAGGTCAGTTTCAGATGGTGTTTATGGGTAAAAGGGGCAGATGAGGCGGTATAACATTTAGCAGTAAAAAGAAGGGCAGATGAGCCAGGAGTACTGTAACAGTTGAAGAGGGGCAGGTAAGGATTTCCTTTACTTTTCTGAGAGGGAAGCTGAGACTTGAGTTTTGTTTAGTGGATATGAAAAAGGGACTGGTGTCATAGGGGTACTGTTTAGTGGTGTGTAAATAAGGCAGGTGATACTGTAGATACTGTTTATAGGTATAAAAAAAAAAAAAAAGCAGATGAGTCAAGGGTATTGTGGAATAGTTAAAGAGGGACAGGTGTGAAAAGGGTACTATTTAGGAATAATAAGATGGGGAACATGGGACTCAGGTAGTGTATAGAGGTAAAGCAAGGGGCTGGTGTAACAGGGATAATATATAACTATTTAAACTGGGCAGATAGTGTAGACCTGGATAGTCTATATGAGTAAACAGGGGCAGATGAGGTGGGTACTATCCATCCATCCATCCATGTTCCACACCGCTTATCCTACACAGGGTTGCGGGGTGTCTGGACCCTATCCCAGGGCACAAGACAGGCCACCCTGGACAGGGTGCCAACCCATCGCAGGGCACAATCACATATACTATGAACAATTCGGAAATGCCACTCATCTTACAGTGAATGTTTTTGGACTGGGGAAGGAAAGCGGAGTACCCGGAAGAAACCCCTGATGCACGGGGAGAACATACAAACTCAGGGCGGAGGCAGGGTTCCCCAGCCTTGGAGGTGTGAGGCAAACATGCTAACCACTAATCCCTCCTGACCCCCCACCTCCCCCCCCCCCCAAAATGGGTACTATTTAGCACTTAAATGAGGAGAAGATGAGATAGGGGTATTGTAACATGGGACCCACCCCTGATGTACTGATGTGACGGGGGTACTACAGTGGTGTAAATGTGAAAGGTGAGGCCCACAAACTGTTTGTGAGTAAAAAGGGGCACGTGAGGTGAGGTACAATGTAGCAAAACCAAAAAAAGTAGGGTGCTGTTTTGGAATAATATGATGGGTAATATTTGGGTAATATTTAGCTGATAAACAAGGGACTGGTGTAGCAGGGGTACTGCATAGCAGTATAAACAGGGCAGATAATGCAAACCTGGATTGTGTTTGAGGGTAAAACGTGGCAGGTGAGGAGGTGTACCATTTACCAGTAAAAAAGCGGGGAATTAAAACATGAATCATTTACAAAAAAAAAAGGGACTGGTGTAATAGGGGGTTGTTTTGGAATAATATGAATGGGAAGATGAACCTCAGGTAGTATTAAGTGGTTTAAAAAAAAGGACAGGTGAAACAATGGTACTGTTTAGTGGTAAAAATTTGGGCGAAAGAGACACAGATAGTGTTTATGGGTAGAAAGGGGCAGATCAGGTGGGTCTCATTTGTCATTATAAAGAAGGGCAGTCAAACAAGAATATCATTTACCAAAGAGTGGCAGGTGAGATGGGGTGCTGTTTCGGAATAATAAGATGGGGAACGTGAAACTCAGGTAGTGTTTAGTGGTTAAAATAAAGAGCGACAGGTGTGACAGGGGTACTGTTTAATGGTTAAAACATGGACAAGCGAAACTCCGATTAGTCTTTATGGTAGAAAGGGGCAGGTCAAGTTGATACCATTTACTGTATGAGTAAAAAGCTGGGCAGATGAGACACGGGGGTATTGTAACAGTTAAAGAGGGGTAGGTATGACTGGGCACCATTTATATATAAAAGACGGCAAAGCTGGGATTCAGGTAGTGTGTGACTTGAGGCAGGTGGGACTTGGGTACTCTTAAGGGTGAAAAGCGTGGAGAATGAGGACCTCTTGATGGGTCTCTCGCATTCCCACTTTCTCCCTCTGAACCGGTGTAAATAATCTCATGTACCTCTCGGCATATTGTTTATTAACTTGAAGAAGCAAGTCGTTATTGATATAAATAACACTGATTCAGGACTGCATTGTGTCGTTACATCGCTTTAGGCATAGGTTATCGAGAAGGCTTTATTTGTGCGTGTGTTGTAAATCTTCTGTGGCTCCTCTTCGTTCGTGATGAGCTCCGTTAACCTTTTGAAGTTTGTGTGTTTCTTCATGATACTCACACAAGGTGGCGCTGCACAACTTTCCGTTTCTGACACCCGCTTCACAGACATTTTGTGAACTGGCTAACAGAGATTAATACATAATCTCTATAAGCACCAGCACTCACTACAGCAACTGATATGTAATATTTTTGGTCTAACATGTTCTACACGTTCTATAGAAATTTAAGGTCTTTGCTGATTTGGCCACTGCAACAAATAGCCTACTTCTTTAAAGCTAAATCCAAAAAAATAGCCACAACATCATAAATGAGTCATGAAGTTCTTGTCTGCTATTCATTCATTAAAGTTACATGCAATTTTATATATTTACAGCTCCTTCTTCATCTGCAAGACGGCTTTGTACTTGAGCCCCATCAAGTCCTATTTTTATGTAACTTCAGTGACTCCGGGCACGTGCACAAAAGCGTGAATCTCGTTGGTCGGACAGTTTTTGACGCTTTGACGCCACGTGTTTTACGTGTGGGTGTGAACACTCCCATTGACAGTCACTAGGGCATTAAAAGGACCTGGTGTGAACGGGCCTTAAGAGTAGGAGGACAGGAAGGTCAGTATAAAACTAGAAGCTGAAAGAAGCTAAAGGTTTGTTCTCTGTGAGAGAGAGAGAGAGAGTGAGTGTGTGTCCGGAGCATCAAGCTGCTCAATGCAAGTGTGTAATACTTTCC
>NC_030432.2:2388394-2393394 GCF_001660625.3 Ictalurus punctatus
ACTCTGTGTGTGTGTGCATGTATGATTACACATATGGAACCTATCCAGCTTGCGTGTGTGTGTGTATGTGTATGTGTGTGTATGTGTATGTGTGTGTGGGCGCATAGTGTTACTCGGTGTCAAAAGGCTACACAAATGCCTGCAATTCCATTTTTATGTTGTCAAATTACGACTGTGTTCTACAAACTGTTCACTTCTCCCCCGTATTTACAGGAACAGCGGCCGGTTCAGCTTGTGTACAGGTCGCTATCAACTCGCTAACTAACTATTGCGAATGTTAGCGATACTTACTGCTGAGTAACGAGGCACTACGTAGCTAGCTAACTAACTTTTGCGAATGTTAGCGATACTTACTGCTGAGTAACGAGGCACTACGTAGCTAGCTAACTAACTTTTGCGAATGTTAGCCATACTTACCGCTGAGTAACGAGGCACTACGTAGCTAGCTAACTAACCTTTGGGAATGTTGGCGATACTTACCGCTGAGTAACGAGCCACTACGTAGCTAGCTAACTAACCTTTGCGAATGTTAGCGATATTTACCGCTGACTAACGAGTCACTACGTAGCTAGCTAACTAACCTTTGGGAATGTTGGCGATATTTACCGCTGAGTAACGAGGCACTACGTAGCTAGCTAACTAACCTTTGGGAATGTTGGCGATACTTACCGCTGAGTAACGAGGCACTACGTAGCTAGCTAACTAACCTTTGGGAATGTTAGCGATACTTACCGCTGAGTCTCGAGCCACTACATAGCTAGCTAACTAACTATTGCGAATGTTAGCGATACTTACCGCTGAGTAACGAGTCACTACGTAGCTAGCTAACTAACCTTTGCGAATGTTAGCGATACTTACCGCTGACTAACGAGCCACTACGTAGCTAGCTAACTAACCTTTGGGAATGTTGGCGATATTTACCGCTGAGTAACGAGTCACTACGTAGCTAGCTAACTAACCTTTGGGAATGTTAGCGATATTTACCGCTGAGTAATGCCCCACTATGCAGCTAGCTAGCTAACACAGCTACTAGGCAGCGTTTTGTGTTTAAAAAAACTGAAAAACATTTATAAAAGCGTGGCATCGAGCCTCGTCATCCTTCACTTCAAACAAAAGCATGTTGTATAATTTGATTCTAAAATGAATCCATTTTGCGATTTGCCCACACGGTAACGTTTAATAACAATCACAACTTCTGAGCAGAAGCAGAAGCCTTCCATTCACAGCTAATTATATTATCCCTAGTGATGTAAACCGTGTGTGTGTGTGTGTGTGTGTGTGTGTGAGAGAGAGAGTGTGTGTGTGTGAGAGTGTGTAGTTTTGCACTAGTGAACATTGCACCCTTGAGGAAAAAGTCTAATAATCTGTGATGGACAGTAGAGGTGTAACACAATGCCACTATGTTTGTCTGTATCTGTATCTTGGACCCGAGTCCGATCTCCAGATCTTTTCTGTATTTACTTGGACTTGGGCGTCGGTCTCATTAGATATGGTCCAGGATGTTCGGATAATCACTGACGCAATGCGCTCATGAGGCCAACTAGTTGAAGTAATGGCTGGGCCTAGGAAATGACTTGATGCTTTCCTGTTTTGATCCTGACTCAGTCTCGCTTTCATTTGGATTCAATGTTGACTCGGTCACAACCCCCTTAAGATTAGCTCTCGACTCGATCTCAGCTAGTCCCGGTCTTGGACTTGAAAAGGTGATCGGGCATTCTCTGTCACGTGCCCCAGGCTTTGGACCTCACTGCTTGTTACCTTTCATTTGGACTCGACCCTGACTCGATATCACTTTCACTTTGACTCAACCCTGACTCGGTCTCACTTTCATTTTGACTCGACCCTGACTCGATATCACTTTCACTTTGACTCGACCCTGACTCGATATCGCTTTCACTTTGACTCGACCCTGACTCGGTCTCACTTTCATTTTGACTCGACCCTGACTCGATATCGCTTTCACTTTGACTCGACCCTGACTCGATATCGCTTTCACTTTGACTCGACCCTGACTCGATATCGCTTTCATTTGGACTCGACCCTGACTCGATATTGCTTTCATTTTGACTCGACCCTGACTCGATATCACTTTCACTTTGACTCGACCCTGACTCGATATTGCTTTCACTTTGACTCGACCCTGACTCGGTCTCGCTTTCATTTGGACTCGACCCTGACTCAATATCACTTTCACTTTGACTCGACCCTGACTTGGTCTCGCTTTCATTTGGACTCGACCCTGACTCGGTCTCGCTTTCATTTGGACTCGACCCTGACTCGGTCTCGCTTTCACTTTGACTCGACCCTGACTCGATATCGCTTTCACTTTGACTCGACCCTGACTCGGTCTCGCTTTCATTTGGACTCGACCCTGACTCGATATCGCTTTCATTCGGACTCGACCCTGACTCGATATCGCTTTCATTCGGACTCGACCCTGACTCGATATCGCTTTCATTCGGACTCGACCCTGACTCGATATCGCTTTCATTCGGACTCGACCCTGACTCGGTCTCACTTTCATTTGGACTCGACCCTGACTCGATATCGCTTTCATTTGGACTCGACCCTGACTCGATATCGCATTCACTTTGACTCGACCCTGACTCGGTCTCGCTTTCATTTGAACTCGACCCAGACTCGATATCACTTTCACTTTGACTCGACCCTGACTCGACCCTGACTCGGTCTCGCTTTCATTTGGACTCGACCCTGACTCGGTCTCGCTTTCATTTGGACTCGACCCTGACTCGGTCTCGCTTTCATTTGGACTCGACCCTGACTCGGTCTCGCTTTCATTTGGACTCGACCCTGACTCGGTCTCGCTTTCATTTGGACTCGACCCTGACTCGGTCTCGCTTTCATTTGGACTCGACCCTGACTCGGTCTCGCTTTCATTTGGACTCGACCCTGACTCGATATCGCTTTCACTTTGACTCGACCCTGACTCGGTCTCGCTTTCATTTGGACTCGACCCTGACTCGGTCTCGCTTTCATTTGGACTCGAGCCTGACTCGATATCGCTTTCATTTGGACTCGACCCTGACTCGATATCGCTTTCATTCGGACTCGACCCTGACTCGGTCTCGCTTTCATTTGGACTCGACCCTGACTCGGTCTCGCTTTCATTTGGACTCGAGCCTGACTCGATATCGCTTTCACTTTGACTCGACCCTGACTCGATATCGCTTTCATTTGGACTCGAACCTGACTCGATATCGCATTCACTTTGACTCGACCCTGACTCGGTCTCGCTTTCATTTGGACTCGACCCTGACTCAATATCACTTTCACTTTGACTCGACCCTGACTCGGTCTCGCTTTCATTTGGACTCGACCCTGACTCGATATCGCTTTCATTCGGACTCGACCCTGACTCGATATCGCTTTCATTCGGACTCGACCCTGACTCGATATCGCTTTCATTCGGACTCGACCCTGACTCGATATCGCTTTCATTCGGACTCGACCCTGACTCGGTCTCACTTTCATTTGGACTCGACCCTGACTCGATATCGCTTTCATTTGGACTCGACCCTGACTCGATATCGCATTCACTTTGACTCGACCCTGACTCGGTCTCGCTTTCATTTGAACTCGACCCAGACTCGATATCACTTTCACTTTGACTCGACCCTGACTCGACCCTGACTCGGTCTCGCTTTCATTTGGACTCGACCCTGACTCGGTCTCGCTTTCATTTGGACTCGACCCTGACTCGGTCTCGCTTTCATTTGGACTCGACCCTGACTCGGTCTCGCTTTCATTTGGACTCGACCCTGACTCGATATCGCTTTCACTTTGACTCGACCCTGACTCGATATCGCTTTCACTTTGACTCGACCCTGACTCGATATCGCTTTCATTCGGACTCGACCCTGACTCGATATCGCTTTCATTCGGACTCGACCCTGACTCGATATCGCTTTCATTCGGACTCGACCCTGACTCGATATCGCTTTCATTCGGACTCGACCCTGACTCGGTCTCACTTTCATTTGGACTCGACCCTGACTCGATATCGCTTTCATTTGGACTCGACCCTGACTCGATATCGCATTCACTTTGACTCGACCCTGACTCGGTCTCGCTTTCATTTGAACTCGACCCAGACTCGATATCACTTTCACTTTGACTCGACCCTGACTCGACCCTGACTCGGTCTCGCTTTCATTTGGACTCGACCCTGACTCGGTCTCGCTTTCATTTGGACTCGACCCTGACTCGGTCTCGCTTTCATTTGGACTCGACCCTGACTCGGTCTCGCTTTCATTTGGACTCGACCCTGACTCGATATCGCTTTCACTTTGACTCGACCCTGACTCGGTCTCGCTTTCATTTGGACTCGACCCTGACTCGGTCTCGCTTTCATTTGGACTCGAGCCTGACTCGATATCGCTTTCACTTTGACTCGACCCTGACTCGATATCGCTTTCATTTGGACTCGAACCTGACTCGATATCGCATTCACTTTGACTCGACCCTGACTCGGTCTCGCTTTCATTTGGACTCGACCCTGACTCAATATCACTTTCACTTTGACTCGACCCTGACTCGGTCTCGCTTTCATTTGGACTCGACCCTGACTCGATATCGCTTTCATTCGGACTCGACCCTGACTCGATATCGCTTTCATTCGGACTCGACCCTGACTCGATATCGCTTTCATTCGGACTCGACCCTGACTCGATATCGCTTTCATTCGGACTCGACCCTGACTCGGTCTCACTTTCATTTGGACTCGACCCTGACTCGATATCGCTTTCATTTGGACTCGACCCTGACTCGATATCGCATTCACTTTGACTCGACCCTGACTCGGTCTCGCTTTCATTTGAACTCGACCCAGACTCGATATCACTTTCACTTTGACTCGACCCTGACTCGACCCTGACTCGGTCTCGCTTTCATTTGGACTCGACCCTGACTCGGTCTCGCTTTCATTTGGACTCGACCCTGACTCGGTCTCGCTTTCATTTGGACTCGACCCTGACTCGATA
>NC_030432.2:2400894-2405894 GCF_001660625.3 Ictalurus punctatus
CCAGTAAAACGCAACAAGGCTGGGTTGTTCATGTTGAATCTTCTCGACGTTCCTAATGTTCCTAACACAGGACTAGACCGATTTTCAAGAAGAACTTTACGCCTGTTACAACAACCAAAAATACCTCAAGTAAAATTTGGAGTTACTTATGTTTACTACGGTTTAATCCCTATTATTGATACAGACTAAAATGATGTGGAGTAACAATGAAATTCAGGAATCTAAATCTTTGCGGAACTTATTAACTACTCGCGCTCAGATCCTAATGCGACTTTAAATGAGTGCTTTATTAAAGGCAGGCAGGAGAACCCAGGAGAACTCCTAGACAGTACAAGTATTAACTGTGAAACGTAAATATACGATGTGCTACACGTGCATAAAGATTTTTTTGTTTGTTTGCTTGTTTTTTTAGGGTTTGTGAATTAGCCATTCCTCAATTCACGAAAAAACATCCAATAATAAACACTTCCTGATTAGATGAGGGGGGGTCAAAACTTTTGACTTGTAGCGTGTATAGCAAATAACAAACTGGCCCAGCTACCAGAGCATGGCATAAGAACCTCAAGTAACATTGTTAAAATCATAACATATAGTTCTCAACATTGTTAAGTTATCTAAGCCACGTGCATTTAGATAAAATGTTGGAGCTAACAGAATAAACACGGGACTTTTGTGAGAAATGAAATAAGGCTATCGTGTTATTATGTCCAAATTATTGTACGTACCTGTGGCAAGTATGAAAGATGTGCAACATCTGTTACTACTAAACCGTTCTTCATCAATATGCTAATGTTTACCCCTCTAGCAAGAGGAGACTTTTTTGGGGTTAAACAGTTAGCATAAAAACTGGCGAATGAAGAAACACTACCTCATAGCCTAGAGGTGGAATTTGTGTATATGGTTTTTTTTGTGATGACTAACTGCTCTTCCTTTCTTTCTTTCTCTCGCTCTACAGGATGGACTTGGTGATGGCACGGCAATGATCATGGCCCTTTGGGCGGGCGATCGGGCCGCTCTCCTCCGTCTGGCCCTTGTGTTGGTCCTGTCGCCAACTCCTCTGGTCCACTGCCAAGGTGACAGGCCACGGCTTCAGTTCACACAGCCGCTGTACCATGCGTCCGTGTACGAGAACTCGGCGGCGCGAACGTATGCGGTCAGCCAGGTGCGAATGGGCGTGGATCTCCAACCGCGCTCATGGGAAGTGCGCTACAGAATCACGGCCGGAGACGATGAGGGATTTTTCAAGGCGGAAGAATACACGCTTGGGGACTTCTGCTTCCTCCGCATACGCACCAAAGGAGGAAATGCTGCCATTCTGAACCGAGAGATTCAGGACAACTACCAGCTGACGGTCAAAGCGTCCGTTAAGGGCGAAACAGTAGAAGCATGGACCAAAGTGAGTGTACAAGTGCTGGACATGAATGACCTTCGACCTCTTTTTTCCCCAACAACATATTCGGTGACGATTGCAGAAAACACTCCACTGCGCACCAGCATTGCTCAAGTCACCGCCACGGACGCCGACACAGGCTCTAATGGGGAGTTTTACTATTTCTTTAAGGAAAAGATGGAACTTTTTGCTGTGCATCCAACCAGCGGTGTTGTTTCCCTCAGTGGGAAACTGAACGTGGACACGCAAAGCCGCTACGATTTGGAAATCCAGGCTGTTGACCGTGGGATGAAACTTTACGGCAACAATGGCGTCAGCAGCACCGCTAAACTCTTTGTCCATGTTGAACGGATCAATGAGCACGCACCCAACCTCAATGTTGTGACGCTAGCACCTGTTTGGGCCGATGCTACGCCAGTAGTCGCTGTGGTGACGGTTGAGGATGCCGATACAGGACCGAACGGAGAGATTGAGGCGGTAAACATTGTGGAAGGAGACCCATTTAATCTGTTTGACATCGAGAGAATAGAAATGGACATGAAAGGAGAGGAGGGAGGATCTAAGAAGGGATCTAGTGAGTTTGTCCTTAAAGCTCCTGAGCATCTAGAGTGGAAAAGTTACCCTTTTGGACTGAATCTGAGTTTGCAGGCAAGAGATCATGGGACACCACAAAAATCATCAGAGGTTCAAGTAGTATGCCTTAAGTTGTCCAGGCCAAGCCCAGTAGAAGTCCGGTTCGAGAAGGAGGTATATGAGGTCAATCTGAGCGAAATAGCCCCTCCCAGAACCATCGTGTTGGCCGTAAAACTTCATCCAGAGCCAGCCGATGTTGAATACATCCTCACACCTTCTGCAGATTCAGCGTTTTTTAGTGTCAATAGTATGACTGGAGTGATTAGCACGTCACGGTGGCTCACAAAGCTCACACAACGAGATTTTGAACTTGAGGTCATGGAGGTCGACAGTGAACTGAGGGCTAAAGTTCGGGTGTTGCTGGAAGATGCCAATGACAATGCTCCAGTATTTACACAGCAGTCCTATGAAGTGTTTGTCAATGAAAGCATCCCTGTCGGGACGACGATTGTTGTGGTCACGGCTTTGGATGCAGATCATGGGGAGAACAGTTATATCACATACAGTATGGCAAGTTTGATTCCGCTGCCTTTCACTATTCACCAGTTTAACGGCGCCATCACAACCAGGCAGGAATTGGACTTTGAGTCGTTCTCTGAGAGCTTCAGCTTTGTAGTGCGGGCTTCAGACTGGGGTGCCCCCTACAGGAGAGAGAGTGAAGTAAACATCACGGTGCACCTTGAGAACGTGAACGATAACAAGCCACTGTTTGAGAAAGTCGCCTGCGTCGGTGTGGTTTCCCGTGACTTGCCGGTCGGTGAGGTCATCACTACCATGTCCGCCATAGACGTTGATGAGCTGGAACTTGTGAAGTATAAAATTATCTCAGGAAATGAACATGGCTTCTTTGATCTGAATCCTGATTCTGGGGTCATGACTCTTCGCCGGTCTCTTATTACTGCAAACCCCAAAAGCACTTTTAGCCTCAAAATCACTGCCACAGATGGGGAGACTTTCTCCGACCCCATGTTTGTGAACATATCCATAGCACAGGGAAAATCCCTGCCTAAAAGTTTCAGCTGTATAGAAACACATGTAGCTCAGAGACTCGCAGAGAAGCTGCTCAAAAAGGCCAAAGCCAACAGCAAGCCCAAAATAGAGGAAGGTTTCATTGACTTGTTCTCAGTGAACCGACAAGCGCCTCAGTTTGACAAATCCTTTCCTACAGATATCACAGTCCGCGAGGATATGGAAATTGACTCGAGTGTGTTCCAGGTGAAAGCATATGACAGCGACACTGGATTTAATGGCCAGATACTTTACACTATTTCCAGTGGCAACACAGACAGCAGTTTTACCATCGGCACTCTCACTGGCGAGATCAGGATTTTCTTACCGTTAGACCGTGAAAGAACAGCCCGATACGTTCTAAACCTTACTTTATATGATTTGGGCCAGCCACAGAGATCTGCTTGGCAACCCTTAACTGTCTATGTGGAGGATGCCAATGACAATTCTCC
Source organism: Ictalurus punctatus (assembly GCF_001660625.3). Lineage (NCBI taxonomy): Eukaryota > Metazoa > Chordata > Actinopteri > Siluriformes > Ictaluridae > Ictalurus > Ictalurus punctatus. The sequence continues at coordinate 2,404,378 of NC_030432.2, forward strand.
CCAGTTTCTTCAAGGCAATGGATACCGAGCACAGATTCCGGAAAACACTCCCATTGGCACGGAGGTGATCCAGGTAGAAGCGACAGATAAAGATCAGGGATCAAATGGGGAGATTCAGTATTCTTTGCTCACAAGCACTTCTCAGTTTGGCATCAACAGCTCCAGTGGGATTGTATATGTTGCTGGACAGTTGGACCACGAGTCCGCACCATCTTTCTTACTGAAAGTAGAAGCACGAGACCGTGCAGAAAGAAATGCTCAGAGATTTTCCGTAACCACTCTCCGTATTACACTAGACGACGTCAATGACTGTCCTCCTGCATTTATCCCAAGTGTGATCAGTGCCCGAGCTCTTGAGGATCTTCCAATCGGTACTGTTATTGCCTGGCTCGATACTCAGGATCCTGATCTTGGCCCAGGTGGAGAAGTCCGCTATACACTCGGTAGCGACTACGACGGCCGCTTCGAGGTGGACGCGACCAGTGGAGCTATTCGTTTAACCAAGGAGCTGGATTATGAGACTCAACAATTCTTTAACCTCACAATTCGAGCCAAAGACCGAGGACGTCCAGTTTCTTTGCTATCAGTCAGTTTTGTTGAGGTGGAGGTGGTAGATGTAAATGAAAACCTTTATGCACCGTATTTCTCCAACTTTGCTGTGAATGCTTCAGTTAAGGAAAGTGCGCGGATTGGGACATCTGTTCTTCGAGTTTCAGCACGTGACGATGATACAGGTAGAGACGGCGAGGTTCAGTACTCCATCCGTGATGGAAGTGGCCTCGGAAGGTTCACCATCGACGATGAAACAGGTAAACGCTTGCCAAATTGATATATTCCTAATTAACATGGTGATTTACTTCATTAGTATGCTCATTAACTTCCTGTCTGGTTTAATTAGATTGTTGTGATGTGTGCTGATTTCTAAAGGTCACGGTTTCGGCTCCTGTGCTGGTTATTACAAAGCGGTGTCTTGTCTCTGCTGACATTGTAAGGCAAGTCTTCAGAGCATGACGGCTGGTCTGAATTTGTTCCTGTTTGCTCCTACATGCGACTGTTTTTCTTTATACAGTGCAAAAAAAGTGCTTTGGTCTTTTTGTTCTCTATTCCACGTAGAAAACATGACCAAATTGTTTCCAATACCTGACAACAAGAAGGGTCTAAAAGTCTCCAGTAAGAAGTTTTTACCTTAGACATGGTTACATGTAGTTTATTAGTCTAAGGAGACATGCAGTGTGCTGCTCATTCAATGGTGGTTTAGTTATAAGAACCTTAATATAATAAGCCAGTTGTCCTTACAGGACAGAATCTCAGGAGAAGATCCTACCTACACTCTCAGGAAATGTTACCAAACTGTACCTGTCCGGATACAGAGGCTCGTCATTGGGGTCACGCCATCCAGGATTTTGTCCTTTTTGTAGCCACTTCCAGAGCGAAAGAATTTCCAAGGACCCCCTTCATGATCACAGCGCAGATTTAATTTGAGGAAAACTAAACCAACTATGCACCATATTATCACG
>NC_030432.2:2420894-2430894 GCF_001660625.3 Ictalurus punctatus
GGTGGTGCCTCAGTCAGCTGCACTGCAGGTCTACATTCAGGTGTGTGTGTGTGTGTGTGTGTGTGTGTGTGTGTGTGTGTGTGTGTATACTTGTGTCTATATGCTACAATGTGTATGTATACGTTATAATGTGTGTGTGTGTGTGTGTGTGTGTGTGTGTAAACTTGTGTCTATATGCTACAATGTGTATGTATACATTATAATGTGTGTGTGTATGCTTCTGTGTATACGCTATAGTGTGTGTGTGTGTATGCTTGTGTGTATACGCTATAGTGTGTGTGTGTGTGTATGCTTCTGTGTATACGCTATAGTGTGTGTGTGTGTGTATGCTTCTGTGTATACGCTATAGTGTGTGTGTGTGTGTGTATGCTTCTGTGTATACGCTATAGTGTGTGTGTGTGTATGCTTGTGTGTATACGCTATAGTGTGTGTGTGTGTGTGTATGCTTCTGTGTATACGCTATAGTGTGTGTGTGTGTGTATGCTTGTGTGTATACGCTATAGTGTGTGTGTGTGTGTGTATGCTTCTGTGTATACGCTATAGTGTGTGTGTGTGTATGCTTGTGTGTATACGCTATAGTGTGTGTGTGTGTGTGTATGCTTCTGTGTATACGCTATAGTGTGTGTGTGTGTGTATGCTTGTGTGTATACGCTATAGTGTGTGACTGTGTGTGTATTTGTTTGTTCAGGTAGAGGATGTGAACGATAATGCCCCGTTGACCTCTGAACCCATGTACCACGCCTCCATCCCTGAGAACTCTCCCAAAGACGTGTCAGTCATCCAGATCCAAGCCCAGGATCCCGACGCCACGGCAACAGAGCCCCGCTTCTCATTTCGCATCGCCAGCGGCAACCCGCAAAACTTCTTCAGCATCAACTCGCGCACTGGTAAGCACACCTGTCAATCAAACACCATGTTGACTGGGATTGGTCGGTTCATCTGTGTGTGTGTGTGTGTGTGTGTGTGTGTGTGTGTGTGTGTGTCATAAGCATGACATTGCAAGTCAATACGGTTGCTGATTGGTCGATCCATTAGCGATGCTCTTGTTTTTACAGCCACAGGCCCTCCACTATTATCCACTGCTGCTTCCCCAGCAGATCCTAATTACACACTTTCTAAAGGTCAGACAGACAGACAGAGAGGGAGACAGAGAGAGAGAGACAGCCAGAAAGATGGACACAAAGAGGTTTACTGTGTGTGAAATTAAACATAAACATACTCTTCACTAGATTACACACACACACACGTATTGCGTATTTTATTAATTTGATATATTTTACTTTCGTTTATATGTTTTAATCGTTTTAGTTTCACAATACTTAATATTATCCTCCTCACTCAGTTCCACTTCACTCCTCTTCATTTCAAGCTTCTTCGTCCCGTGTCGTTTCAATTTGTAGCCGCTTTCTGGTGGTTTATTCATACTTATGCAACCGAGAAACCCGCAGGCCATGTTTAAAGCAGAGTATCTTCTGTATGTTTGCTTAAAAAAAGTTACATCAGTATTTACGCATGTTTACATGAACAAAATGGCTTCCACGCCCATTATTCAGCAACGTATAGAATAGCGCTCGATCCAGCGTGACCTGTTTCTTTTGTGCACTTAAATTAACGAAGCCACAAGAATCTACATTTTTCATTCGAAAGCGCGACCACGGTTTGAAGGATACACTGACCGAGCACTCATCTGCTACACTTATAGCTCGTTTTAACCGTCGTTTGGAATTTTACCCATAAAATATTCAGCCCAGTGTTCCTCCAGATGAGGTGCTGTCTCCTGCGTAGTGTCGTATAGTGTCATATTTACGTATTTAATATCGGTCACGAAATACATTCCGTAGTGATTTTAAATGTATTTACAGCCATGCCATAAATTTCAGCAAGACATATTGTTTTGTTATGTGGAATTCTCAGACAGTGGTGCCGGACTTAGTACTGTTCTTCCTTCGAACTTATATCGTGCAAAAAAAAAAAAAAAAAAAGCGCTTAGGTTTAAAGTCAGAATTGTGTATAATTGAGACACGCCTCTGTTTTAGGAAAACTCCGCCCCCGTGTGCATAACTCTTGTGTAATTTCTGAATAGCGCATTCAGCAACATTCAGGGTGGAATTATGGGATTAAGGAATAATTCTAAATCTTTTTAATATAATAAACTTAGAGTATAAATTCTGAATATTACTACACATATAAATCCTATGATACAATAAATCCTTCAAAACGAATTAAATTCCAAAATATATTTCCAAATTGCTTTTTTTTTTATTTTATAAAATTGATTTTTTTTTTTTTTTAATGGTGGCTAATATATTAATAGAATTCCAGGAATTTTTTCGTTTTACATTATTGAATTATTTTTAATTGATGATTTTCTTTGATCTTTTTTTAAGCACTTCATTTTTTTTTTTTTTTTTTAGTTTAATGTTTATTTTAGGATATTACTTATTTTTTAATTGACACACACACACACACACAGAGAGAGAGAGAGAGAGAGAGAAAGCAAGTTTCTTACACTTTCGCAGCATAGTTGAACACCACACACACACACGCACACACACACACACCTCGAAAGGCATCTATCAGCAAAAACACATTCTTCTATTTCTTCTCCTTTCTATATTATTTTCATTCCTTATTTCTCCCCCTCTCGCTCTATCGCTCCCTCTTGCTCTCTCTCTCTCTTTCACTCTCTCGCTCTCTTTCTTTCTCCTTCACTCCATCTTCCCTCTGACTCTTTCCTCTTTGTCTCTCTTTACTGACAAACCAGTGTTGTGTTGGCAGATTTCATGCATTATTCATCATGACAAGCACTGCGAAGAGAGAGAGAGAGAGAGAGAGAGAGAGAGAGAGAATTACGGTTCTCTGCAAAAACACCTGGCATTCACAGCAATAAATAACTTTAAGTGACGCTGAGGGCAGGAGCCGGAGGTGTTCAGTAGGTTTGCAGGTGCATAATGTCCCCTAATGGACACACACACTCACACACTTTTCTGTGTCTGTATGGTGCAAGGACATTATCCATCACAGTCCTGTTTTTTAACTGGGACTGGAATGTATTTATTTGAGGGCAAATTAAAATGAATCGGGGTAAAATATAGACGCTCCCTAAATGGTACTGTTACTGCTCCTGCTTTACACACGGCCCCTAACATATCTCCAAATCCAAGAAGTAGCATCTAAATGATGGATGGATGGATTAGTTCACCTGAGTGGATGCAGGATGCATGATTAGAGGGTTGGGTGGATGGATGAATTCATGACTATTGGCAGACGGATGGATGGTGAATGGATGGAAGGATGGATGGATGGTTGAATTAATGGATGGGTCAATCGATTGGTGGGTGGCTGGATGGATGAAATAGTTAAATTGGTAGATGCTGGATGCATCATTAGAAGGCTGGATGGATGGATGGATGGATCAACAGATGTATGGGTGAATAGATGGACAGACAGATGAATAGACAGGAGGATGGATGATTGGATGGATGGATGGGTGGGTAGACAGGTGAATAGACAGGAGGATGGATGAGTGGGTAGACAGGTGAATAGACAGGAGGATGGATGAATGGATGGATGGATGGATGAGTGGGTAGACAGGTGAATAGACAGGAGGATGGATGGATGAGTGGATAGACAGGTGAATAGACAGGAGGATGGATGATTGGATGGATGGATGGATGGATGCATGAGTGGGTAGACAGGTGAATAGACAGGAGGATGGATGATTGGATGGATGAGTGGGTAGACAGGTGAATAGACAGAAGGATGGATGGATGGATGGATGGGTAGACAGGTGAATAGACAGGAGGATGGATGATTGGATGGATGGATGGATGAGTGGGTAGACAGATGAATAGACAGGAGGATGGATGGATGAGTGGATAGACAGGTGAATAGACAGGAGGATGGATGATTGGATGGATGGATGGATGGATGCATGAGTGGGTAGACAGGTGAATAGACAGGAGGATGGATGATTGGATGGATGGATGAATGGATGGATGGATGAGTGGGTAGACAGGTGAATAGACAGGAGGATGGATGGATGGATGGATGGATGGGTAGACAGGTGAATAGACAGGAGGATGGATGATTGGATGGATGGATGGATGAGTGGGTAGACAGGTGAATAGACAGGAGGATGGATGGATGGATGGATGGATGGGTAGACAGGTGAATAGACAGGAGGATGGATGATTGGATGGATGGATGAGTGGATAGACAGGTGAATAGACAGGAGGATGGATGATTGGATGGATGGATGAGTGGATAGACAGGTGAATAGACAGGAGGATGGATGATTGGATGGATGGATGGATGGGTAGACAGGTGAATAGACAGGAGGATGGGTGGAGGGATGGGTGGGTAGACAGGTGAATAGACAGGAGGATGGATGATTGGATGGATGGATGAGTGGGCAGACAGGTGAATAAATTAAATATACCAATGAAAAACAGCTAGTTCTTTTTAAAGAACAATGTACTGAAAGTGTGGGATGGATGGATGGATGGATGGATAGATTGATTGATGGATCAAAGGATAAGATATTGGATGAAAGAATAGATGAATTATTGTTGTCAACTATTATTTAGGAAAGCTTCAACTGCTAAATATTTTAGATAGTTAATTCTCTTTCTCTTTCCTCTCCTTTGTCTCCTTCTCTATTTCCCTCACTCCATCTCTTCCCCACTCCCTCCTCTAATATCTCCCTCTCTAATATCTCCTCTTTTCTAGCTCCTTTTCTCTCTCTCCTCTATATCTTGTGGTCTTGCACTCCCACATCTTCTCATCTCTCTTGGTTTTCTTATCCTCCTTTCTGCAATCACCTCTCATCTTCTCCCTCATCTCCCTCGCTCCCCCATCGTGTGTGTGTGTGTGTGTGTGTGTCTGGAGATGAAAGACTCTAAGAATAGTTCTGTGTGTGTGTGTGTGTGTGTGTGTGTGTGTGTGTGTACAGATGTTTCTTCAGTCTTTCAGTGTGTGTGCTTGAAATGTATGACATTAAATAAAATACATCCTTATAGTGCAACTTACCATCTGCACACACACACACACACACACACACACACACACACACACACACTTCATTTGTAATTATGCCACCTGTCCTCACAATGAGATGTTCAAACTCCCACACACTTGTATCACAAGCCTATCTTCTGTGTGTGTGTGTGTGTGTGTGTGTGTGTGTGTGTGTGTGTGTGTGTGTGTGTGTGTTGCTCTTATCATTTCAGCTGTCTGCAATCACTCTTCGCTTTAATTAATATGCTAATGTTACTAGTGCAGCTGTTAAACATAGACAAACACAGACTCCATGATACAGGTGTGTGTGTGTGTGTGTGTGTGTGTGTGTGTGTGTGTGTGTGTGTGTGTGTGTGTTTGTGTTCGGTGCTTTGTCTTAATCGGTTTCTGTTTGTTGCAACCACTTTACTCCCCCCCCACCCCACCCACACACACACATACACACACACAGGTCCAGAGTGGTTAAGAATTGAGCCACTGGTTGCTATGGTGATAAAATCAGGAGTTAAGACCTTTGAACGAGAGAGTGTGTGTGTTTTACTTTCTCTGGAATGAAATTGCTGATAGAACTTAGGCCAAAAACTTTTGAGTGTGTTGTGTTTGTCCTTCATATAGACACACACACACACACACATACACACACACACACACACACACACGCACACAGACACACACAACATTTTGTCTGAACTTTTTTGTATTCTGTTCTGCTCTGTTTGTATTTTGTGGGTCTTTTGTTTGTTTTCTCTATTCTTTTATCTGTTCAGTCTGTTTTGTGTTTGTGTCTTTGACACATTTATCTGTTATATATCTGAACACACACTCAAAGAAACACACGTGTAGGAGGCAAAAGAACTGTGTGTGTGTGTGTGTGTGTGTGTGTGTGTGTGTGTGTGTGTGTGTCTGTGTGTGCATGATTGGTTTTAATTCAAATCTCTGTGTGTTCCAGGTCTCATAACCACGACTGCCAGAAAGCTGGACCGAGAACAGCAGGCAGAGCATGTACTTGAGGTGAAGCGCGCACACACACACACACACACACACACACACACACACACACACACAGACGCACTCTCTTAAGCACATACCCACTCACTTTATCGCACATGCAAGCCCCCATGCTTGATCAGACTCGATTGCTCCATCTCTCTCTCTCTCTCTCTCTCTCTCTCTCTCTCTCTCACACACACACACGCACACACACACACACACACACACACACACACACACACACACACACACACACACAGAATATTAAAGTGAGGTGTAGAAATCCATATTCAGTGGCGGAGGTGACAGATTGCACATTGATTGACTGAAGAGAAGATTGTGTGTGTAACGTAAGTGCATGAGTGTGTGTGTGTGTGTGTGTGAGAGAGAGAGAGAGAGAATATATATGGTGCTATTCAATCAAGAACATTCTCTCTCTCACACTCACAGACACACACACACACACACACACACACACACACACACACACACACATCTTTTTTCCACCATTTTTCCTAATCTGTTTTATACCATCCCTCTCTTCTACAACCCCAATTCCAAAAAAGTTGGGACGCTGTGTAAAATGTAAAGAAATCCTCAGTTTAAACATGTGATATGTTTTCTATGTTCCATTGTGAATAACAGATGGGTTTATGAGATTTGCAAATCATTGCGTTCTGTTTTTATTTACATTTTACGCAGCGTCCCAGCGTTTTCTGGATCGGGGTTGTACTCACTATATTGCATTTTGTATTTCTTTCTTTCTTTCACCTCCATTTATCCATGTATTCTTTTTGTTTTTCTCTCCCGCTTTCGTTCGTCTGTCTGTCCCACCGTCTTCAGCACTCCCCTGGTGTGTGTTTGAGCAGATGGTGCTTGAATGCATCTGTGTTTTAAAATCAATTAAACGACAGGAAAAATTAAACTCGGGTACTGATCCCCTCTGAGGATTTAATGATATGATAATGACATGCGTGTTTATTGGCCCATTGATGGAGTTTAATCACGACTCGGCATGAGCAAATAATAATTTATAACCTGTGCAGGAATATTCAACTTCCGGAGATTTTGTTTTAAGCCAAGAAGCTAGCAAAAACAAAGTGTGTGTGTGTGTGTGTGTGTGTGTGTGTAGGTGACTGTATCAGACGGAGGACCCTCGCCCCGTCACACCACTGTGTGGGTGGTGATTCAAGTCCTGGATGTAAACGATAACAAACCCATTTTCCCAGAGAAACTCTACCAGGTACGTTTACCTGAGCGTGGGCGGAGACAGAGGGGCGGAGCCATCTACCGCATCTTCGCCTACGACACTGACCACGGCCCCAATGCAGAGCTCACCTACAGCATCGTGGATGGCAACGATGACGGCAAGTTCCACATCGACCCCAAGACTGGCCTTGTGTCCTCTCCCAGGAAGCAGTTCCCCGCTGGAACATACGACATTCTCACTGTACGTCACCCCTGACCTTTGACCCCTATGTACCTAGTTTGACCTAACTATTAACATTCTACCCTCTAGAATTTTTCCTTTCTACGAGCCCTTGGTTAAATTTCTGTAGTTGCTACAACTATGTACACAAACAGGAGCTCATTAACAATATTGAATTTATAGATACTTTTTTATTTTATATATACATCTAATATAAATATACTTATATAAAAATACAATTTCTACATTTAGGTAATAAATAGAAATTTGTGAGCACAGTAAATATTTTAAATAAAAAAACAATGATACAAATATAAACAATTAAATAAACTGTCATAATTTAGGTACAAGGCTAATTAAATAGTAGTAGTTTACATATAATGTTGATTTCTAAAAATATAATTATAGAAATGTTCATAGGTATATTACATTATTGTTCTTAAATAGTTGTAGTGTAGTTACAGTAGTTATTGCAGAATGTATTTTATCAATATATAATTATGGAAACACATGTTTACATTAAATAGTTGCAGTTTAGTTACATCATGATGTAATTTACATATATGAAAATGTAAACATATTCATAGTTTTATTAAATACTTAATTAAGCTGTAGGAGTGACGGTAGAATGTATCTGTAGAATGTAACATGCATTAAATGATAGAAATACAGTTATAGTAAATAATTATAGTAATTAAATAGTTGTTGTTTAGCTCCAATAGTCACTGTAGAATACAATTTATACAATAAATATGGAAATGTACATATTTATATGAATAGTTTACATTAAAGAGTATAAAATTACAATTATTGAAATATTCACAGTTATATGAAATCATTGTTGTTATTAAGTAGCTGTAGTTTAGTCATAATAGTTACTGCAGAATGTATTTTATAAATATATAACTATGGGAACATACATGTTTGCATGGAGTATTTGTAGTTTAGTTACATAATGTAATTTATAAAAAGGTATATAATTTTAAAATATTCATAGTTTTATTAAATAGTTATAATTAAGTTGTAGTAGTTACTAGTTATAGTTATAGTAAATAATTATAGTAATTAAATAGTTGTTGTTTAGTTACAGTAGTCACTGTAGAATGCAATTTTTTAAAATAAATATAGAAACGCACACACTTTTTGAATAGTTATAGTTTACTTTAGAGTATAAAATTATAATTATAGAAATGTTCACAGATATATAAATACATGCAGTTTAATAACAGCTGTTAGATCAGAATTTATAAACATAGAATGATATAAATAAATGCAGTTATATAAATAGTTCATATTTAATCATTTATTTTACATTAGAACTTAAAAGTTGGAAATAGTTAGAGTTTAATTAGTGGGTTAAGAATGATCTGAGAAATAGTTTTTAGTGGAATGACATACAGTAGTTTAGTTACGTTTTGAATTTTTGTTCAATTTAGTTTAGTTAAAAAGCTTCCAACGGGTTTCGCGCATTTACAGTGTAGTTACAGGGTTTGAAAGGGTTTTTTTTGACCTTTGACCTCAGGTGAAGGCGGTGGATAATGGCCGCCCTCAGCGCTGGGTGACGGCTCGTTTGCATATCGAATGGATTCGTCGGCCGCCACCGAGCGCCGCGCCGCTGGCGTTCGAAGAGCCGCTTTACAACTTCACCGTCATGGAAAGTGATAAAGTGGCGGACATTGTGGGTGTGGTCTCAGCCCAACAGCAGGGCTCCGCCCCCCTGTGGTTCGACATCACAGGTGAGGAATTTTATGACAAAGATTTAGTAGACAAGTACCGGAACAGGACTTACTGATCTTATATAAAACTTATGTAGAACTTGTGTATAATACAGCTTTGATAGTTTTCACAGTAGGTTGTTATGAACAACGAGGAGACAGACATACTGTACGTGTCTAACTCTTACTGAAGGTTTAAGAAGAACTTATAGTCGAGGTTAAGTTTATTAAATGCTTGCATGCAGATTTTTACAACAGAACACCTAGAGATTACAGTTACAGTTTTGTTAAGAGTTTTTCGATCCAGAATTTATGCGCGACGTCTATTAAAATCGTACTTTTAGACTATTTAAAGACACAATATATCATAGACATTTCGATGTAAATATATTTCTTCAGATTTCAACATTATTAACGTATGTATAGCTTTACTTGATTGTATATATCATGACTGTGTTTTAGGCATGATTTTAGGATCAAATTTTCTTTTTGTCAATTTGTTAAACTTAAGAAAATATTTGGCGAAACCTTTCAGAACAGTATTGGCAATTTGAGGTTTTTGAGTTGAATTTAAACATATTTTGAAAGTTTCTACATAGATTAATTTTTTATTATTGCGCTAGGAGTTTGCATTTTTCTATTATAAGATCTAAAAATATGTATATCTGTATATAAACAGTATTATACATAAATAGAATATACAGCATTTTATCAGCTAAACTTAAGGTTAGCTTTAAGGTTGTTCTTTAGTTATAGTACATACAGTCTTTGTGTAGCATTTATATAACACTTCTGAAAATAGACTTTATAGATATTTAGACTTGTTTTATATATAAATTTACATTTT